>NW_026262719.1:499604-653735 GCF_021869535.1 Mytilus californianus
AAAGTAATCTGAAATTACAAAATCATTTTTTTTAGTTTACTGAAATAATCGGATATAAGTAAACCTTTATCAATTAAAAATCGAAAATAATTTACTTTTTTGAAAGATTCGATGTTGTTTGGGAAAACACGTCATTTTAAATCTGTGTTCGATAATTCTTGCTTCCCGGACAACGATGCAAATCATATGCAATGACCCCAGATTTGCACTCATTCGGTAGACGTTATGCGCATGCTCGGTAATTAAGGTTGCTGAGGAAAATGTCGGAAGCAAAGAAAATGAAACCGGGCCCTCAGCGTAAATTGAGTGATTCTGGCAGAAAAAGGAACAAAAAAGTGGTAAATGCAAAGTTAAACAAAAGTAGGATTTACATTGGCGATGAATATGATCGTTGGATGGAGATAAAGACCGCTCTACGTCTGGAAACGAACTCAGAAGTGGCAAAGATTCTTCTTGACAGGTAACATAATTTTCTTTCTGATTTTCATTTTATTTTGTTGTTAAATTCATGATAAAGATATTTTTTCCCCCAGCTTAACTAGACAAGGTTCTCATTACACAGAAAATAAATATGTATAACCACATAAACTGTTGTGTAAGCGTCGTTTAAATGCATTGTGTAAAGGCACTTTTTTGGGGGCCCAATAAGGGGACAATGCACACGCAACTTTTATTTATGTTGAAAACCATGTTTTTATAAAAAAAATAAATACTTCTTTGTTTACAATACTTCAAATTATTCAGGAGCAAGTCATTTACTATAAAATTAACAAAAAGCTTTAAGATTACTTTTTTCATACTAAAAACTATAAAGTATACATTTTTTCTTTATATTTTACAAGAATCACAATCTTTGAAAAACATTAATTTTTGCATACAAGGTTGTCTCCTGTCAATGTTTATTGGCGAAAATGACTTTTGTCGAAAATAGGCCCCATTTTTTTATGTTGAAGGTGTTTCATGAAGCCCAAATTTTATTTTTTTGTCTGAATTTAATTAAACCAATTTTAATTTCAAATTTGGTTTACAGGTATGCAGTAACTGCAGCATGTTCAGAATCATTGCCTATCAGAACTCCTGCAAAAGTTGCAACTGTATGTGCAACCCCCCGTGGAGCTGCATATGTTTCTACACCTGCCCAATGTGCAACCCCCTGTGGAGCTGCATATGTTTCTACACCTGCACATTCAGCTTGGAAAATGTTCAGTGCACATTTATCTGATGTTTTTGGGATGTCATCTGAACATGAACAGGTTGAAAGGTAAGATAAAAAAAAAATGTGTGAGCCAAAATTTGTTCCTGTGAAAAAAGTTCCAGTGGAACTTATATCACAGGAAATATGTTCGGGGAGAATTTTTTTCTCAGGTAATTTCTATATAATTTGTTCCATCTCTATAAAATAAGTTCCACACTTTACCTGGTGAAATAAGTACCGGGTTGATGAAATTTGTTCCTTACCTAGTGAAATAAGTTACTTGTCTGTGAAATATATTCCACTGGTTAAACAAGTTATCTTATATAGTATAATACTGAACATTTGTCATCAGTGAGTTTAAAGTTATCATTCAAGTGCATTATAAAAATAAGTATTATATTAATAATATATTAGATAAAAAGTGTAAATCATCCAGTTTGGATCCTATGGAGTATAGCAAATGTTTAATTATATACTCTGTAAGTGTAAAAAATATCTAAATGACACTTTTGAACCAGAAAAGATTAGAATACAAGAAAAATCATTCAGAAAAAAAGTATAGTTGAAGACAATTTATAGGAACATATGTACTAATTTGAAAAGGACAAAGTGACTTGATCATTTATAAATATCAAAAGACATGTAGAAAAAAAAGTACATGTATGACTAGAACACGGGGCCATGACAGTTAACAGGAACCAAGGAGAAATACCGCATAAAACATAAATACAAATTATGATACATTACCATCGCTTTTATTTTTATCTTCATCCTATAGTTACAGTCATGCCTTCAATTGCAAATGTATCCCATGCAAGTACACTCAGTACAGCATTTAGCTTGCATTATAATTTAAGTGTAACAAGAAAATGTTTCGGTGTGCAATAATGATTGAGCGGAACTTGAACATATTCATTAGTTTCTATGAAATATTTACATGTTCCTTTAAAACTAATGTCACAGGAACTTATTTAAAACTTTTTAATATTAATTGAAACAAAATTCATGGTGCTATGATTTTTGTTCCGAAACTTATTTAACATTTGGCCAAAAAATTAGTTCCGGAACAAATTTTACAGTGCTGGAACATATTTTCTGTGATATAAATTCCTGTCGAACATATTTCCTATGAAATTTGTTCCAGCGGAACAAATGTCATGCCGGAACAAAATTTTTGTTACAACAGCAAACAAACTATTAGTTGGGACCCAAGTGTTACCAATTTTCCTACTGTATGTTCCTAAATTTGTTTCCATTCTTTAACATTAGATGTCTCAATCAGATATTTTGAAACTTTCTGTTTCAGTATAATATTATGCAATGCTTTTCAATACTATGTTTAATTTGCAGCCAGAACCCATGTATGTACAGCTTTCGAGTTAGACTGGAGGGGGCATCTGTGTCCTCCAGACACATTCTTCTTTCATTTCTTATGGATTTTGATGAACCTTGTCCAGACAAATTTTTTGGTCTTTCAAGATGGGTCTGATCCAATGATTCTTAAATTCAGCAGATGAGATATTTTATTGTTCCCTAGTGGCAAAAGTGTGTTATATATATGTCTTTATATTATGATTTCAGGAGAGATGATCCATGCATGTCAGGCATTGAAGAAATGGGACTGGAAAAATCAGCTTTACAGAAATCTTGTAGTTTTATAAATCCATTTAAGTAAGTCTGTATACCTATAGAACTGTAAATACTACATTTGTACATGTGCAATTGCAAACATTTATTTATCAAATACACAGTTGATAATTTAAGCACTCCAGAGTTTTAATCACACGTTTTTATGATCTATAATGCCAATCAGCGGTTGCACCTGGCATCAGAGTCCCTCATTATGTAAATGTACATGTAAGTTTCTTCAATAGGCATATGGCCCAAGAACACAGTTATTTCGTAGTGCATTTCTTTTAGACAATAAATTCAAATTTAAAAAATCGCACGTGCTCTATCTCAAAAAGATTTTTACAGTGTAGTGCACTACTATTGATACAAATAATATCAAAATTATAGAAATTTCTACCAGCTCTAACTCAAAACATTGCCAATTCTGTGTTAAGGGGGGCTAAAATTCAGTTTGACAGCTTCAGACATTCTAATTTTTGACCTCTTTTAACTGGACCAAATCACTACTTAACATAAAGATTCAGCACCCAAATTTTTTTAACATGTGATTTCAACCCCTTACTTAATATTTCATGCATAAGATATCAAGAAATAAATTGGAAAAGTGTATCCAAAAAAACTCAAGTTATACACTGTTCACACTAGGGACTATATTCGTAGACAACGAAAAGACAACGAAAACCTAAGGACAATAACTGTGTCCTTGGACCATATAGGAAAATGTCAGTGTTTCTACAATGAATATATATACATGTATGTTGTACCATGTTGTACAAGAGTGTGAGCTTTGGCTGATATCTCTGGAGGCAATGTTTTTCTTGTAAAGTTACATATATGCCACAAACAGTAAAATGTTTTAGAGTATAAGTGTGTACTGTTAATACAAATGTAACAAATATTGATTTACAAGCATGACATTCATACATGTATTTGAATGGAAGGGTTAGAAAATAAGGGATCAATCATCATGTCATATTGCCTTATGTTTTCAGTCTGACTAATAACAATTCTGAAAAGAACTTTATTGGTGACTGGAATGAAGATGATGACTCAGCAAGTGATTATCAACCTAGTTTGGACGCCACTTTAAGGTAAGATGAATATGTTAGATTCTCTCCCCACTCTCATTATTTCATTTTAACAACAACCCAAAATATGTCATCCAGAGGTCACCTCAAGGTCTTCAACACACTAAAAACCAACAACTTGCAATGAGCTCTTTTAGTTTGTGCATGTAAAATATGGACAAATTTCAGAAAAAAAAGTTTGTGCCTCCCACACCACCATGTTGGAAAGGGAAGGATGAGAATTTAAAGATTAAGCTATCACAGTTGTCTACAAGATAACATTGTCAAGTTCCAACAATATCTTGGTTCCCATGATACATTTCGTACTACACCAAAAAAAATATATAAAAAGACATTTGGTTAAAAGCTACAGAGGCTGGATAAAATAACTAGCGTGGAAGGATAAAACATACACACATTGTTCATTCTATAGCATATATGACTATACATGTCAAACCACACAATTTTTTATTGGTTTTCAAACTGGATATGCTTTCGGTCACCAATTTTAGATCTTAATGATATTCCATATTTCAGGCAGGACCACAATATAAGAAAAGACTTAGATTCTGATGATGAAGACATGGATGTTGATATTGAAAAGGGGACAGCTGATGAACCAGCAGTTGAACTAGGGCCAAACATTAGCAGAATAGAGACTGATAATGATTTAACTGCACTGCTTGAAGACAGAACATTTTTGGTTTTTTTAAACCAAATTTTGGTATTGGCAAAAATGAAAGTTGAAAACTGTGCAGTAGTGGGTTGCCATGAAGAAGTTGTTATTAACACTGAAGTGATTTCATCTGCATTGTATTTAAAATGGGTATGTATTATTACAGTCTGTGCTAAAACTTTTCAAAATTACTAGAGTAAATTTCGACTGGCTCGACTTAAATTAATTTAGACATAAGCATCAAGCTAGTGGCACAGACTGTACTGAGATAAAATATAATAGTACTCAACTCAAGACACATTCACACGAAAACAACACATAAATGACTAATTTTATTTTGCATACAAAACATTTTTTTTCAATAATTAAATTTAATATTGTTTATATAGGTAACCACACAATGTATATCTACATGACCCATCTGAAAAGGTTCGTCGCTCTCGTTAAATCTTGTTCACTAAATTTTAGTAAATAACTTCTGGTTCTCGTTTTAATCTTGCACTGTAATGAAAGGGACGAAACAGAATACAATTAGATGTGATATATGACATAAATTATATTTGTTTACAAATGCAAGAATATTTCATGCATTCATAATCCTAATTGTAGAAAACAGTGCAGACCGTGTGTTGTTTACATAAATGACGTCAGAAATAAAATCCCCTAATACTGACAGCACAACCAACATCGGACCCATTCCGAATTCGCTGGCATTTCAAGTAGCGCCTGTCTCATATTAAGATTAAACACATCAGTAATGTTTTATTTTTTTTCTATTTCAGACTTGTAAAAATAACCACTTGGTAAACAAATGGTGCTCTCAGCCAGTATTAAATCGTAGGTTACACAGTGGAGACCTTCTTTTTTCGTCAGCTCTATTGATTTCAGGATGTAACTTCCAAAAGATCTCCCTGTTTGCAAGATTTTTAAAACTGGCAATTCCACTTTCTGTATCTTATCTAAAGATGCAGCGGACATATTTGGCTCCAACATTAGATGATATCTGGGAGAAAGAACAGAATCAGGTTTTCCTTGAATTTTAAGACAAAGAACTTGTTTTACTGGGTAACTCTTGACTTAAAATAATAGTTTACTATGTTACTTTTGAGATTCAATATTTATAAATTCAAAATAAATAAAAAAGTAGAGGTATTTGTTTTTTGCCATATGTAAAAACCTATGCTATATGTTTGCAAAGTTTTTGCAACAATTTGATCTTATAACCAAATGCAAAGAGAGACTGTGAGGCATTTTTTTATGAACTACAATCTTAATGAAATTTTATCTCTCATTTCTCCCATGTGAACAAAAAACGCGCGTCTGGCATAGTAAAATTATAAGCCTGGTACCTTTGATAAGTATTTCTAATATATTTTAGAGAGAATTTAACAAAACCCCATTAGGGGTCATGTGAGGGTCTTTCAAACACATTCTTCTTTAATATGTAAAATTTTATTTTTGATATACAAATATTTAAGGTGATGGAAGGATGGACAGTCCTGGCCATTGTGCACAGTACTGCACCTACACATTTATGGAAATGGATACCAAAAAGATTGTATGCATAGTGACCATGGACAAACGGATGACCGATAAAAAAAAGTACAAATCTGGAGAAGGCCTGTTTCCTGAAAGGTTTACAGTTTCTATTAGGAAAAGGATTGAAGATAGCTGAAAGTTACTGATGCCCATGTCCAAGTGGAAGCATTAATGAGTAAGTTGTATAACGGTTTCTTATATACAATGTATGCATAAGTTATAGTATAATAAAAAATTGTAAAAAGTTTTTACACCAGGAGTAATTGTTTTTTTTTTCAATATATTGCACTAAGTGTGTACACATTAAAATACAACTGAAGCAAAAAGTTAAAAAACTTTACATTAATAAACGTCAGGTCTCAGTTGAGAACCCATTATTATATGGTAAAGATCGTATCTTGTCTATATCTTGAGAACCGTTATTATTTCAAAACTAATAATTGACATACATGTATATAAACTATAATGATTGTGTCATAATGTATGTAATGTAGGTCAAAGGTCAAGGTAAACAACTTGGGTTGGAGTTGAGTACCCTGCGCCCCATGGTAAAGATCATGTTCTTTACATATGCAAAGTTTTTTAAATAATTTGACGTATGCTGAATAAACTATGTTCAGTGTACTGCATGGATATTAAAAACGGTTTAATTATGTATAATCTTCTTTCAGGGAGAGAATTTCCAAATATCAAACATTCCTTTGATATTTGGCATGGGGCCAAAAATCTAGGAAAGAAGGTCATAAAGGTAGGTATCATATAAACAATTTAATTCATATATTATTCATGTCTGTTTGTCCATCAACTTATTTATCTAATCTGAAACTCAGCCTTAACGAGTGAATGAATTTTGAAAAGAAACCTTCATGGAATCATTATTAATTGAATTTATGATGCCATTTCATTATTGATTGCGTTGGTTTGTTTTGTTTTCTACAAATACAATTCCACTTTTAGGTGGTATTAATTTTGTTATTTTGAATAACAGTTATAATAAGCTTTAAAAATACATTTTATCATGAATGTGTACAATAATCTTTTGTTCTACAAGAATCTGCTCTTTGTTTTAATGTAACTTATTTTCAACAGGCTGGTCAGGAAAAGGAAAAGAAATGTCTATTGGAATGGACTAGAGATATTGTAAATCACTTTTGGTACTCTGCAGATGTATCAAAGTCTATTCAAGAATTCATGGTATGTTATGATATGGTAGTACATGTTCTTGTCTATGGTTTTTGTTTGATCTGATTATATTTTATGATTAAATACCACCTCGTACAGTACAATTCAGAAAAAGAAATCTTTTTAAAAAGAAGCGACTAAAAATCAGTAATGAATGCTTTAAAGACATGTATCAAAAAAAGAAAATTATGTTTGAATATTTTACTCCCGGCTTGAAAAAATATCATTGTCCCATAGGGGAAAATTAAATTGCATCGTGTGAGAAAAACAAAATAAGAATAATTATGTCCTATGGGAAAGATCCTGTCCGCTCCATATCTTGAGAACTGTTATGATTTCAAAGACTGTACTTGACATGTATATTAACCAACATGAACAACTTTGTAGGTCAAGGTCAAAAACAGGTTTCAAACATGAACAACTTTGTAGGTCAAAGGTCAAGGTCAAAAACAGGCTTCAAACATGAACAACTTTGTAGGTCAAAGGTCAAGGTCAAAAACTTAGGTTTCTAGTTTGGTACAATCATGATAATGTTGCAATTTATATGTAAGTTTAGGAATTTTAGCTAGCTTGGGATTTGCATGATGTCACATGTCATTTTTCTTGTCTCTATATTCTCATTTCCCTATTTCTTTGTAATTTGCAGTATAAGGTTGTATTTCTAATATGAATTTATTCCTCAATTGCTATTTTGAATTTACAGGGCGTGTGGTGTGGAATGATACACCATGTTGTTAATGAGCATGAATGGTCTATGTCGTACACTGACGATGGAACATATTCCTGTAAACATGGTCCGTTATGTGAAGAGAGGGAAAAGGGTTGGTTGAAAGCTGGTTCACCAGCTCATGATGCTGCCATTGGAATTGTGATAGACAAAAGATTCATTAAGAAAATGGGTATTTTAATCACATGAAGTACCCAAGTACATCCTGAGGCAGGGCAGAAGGGTTTACACGGTACTGAAGGGTGTTAAAATACCCATTTGTGATGGACAAAAGATTCATTAAGAAAATTCCTTACTACTTAAACTGCAGGTATGATATAAGTTATCTACGTTCATATCCTAAGATATGGGTATTTTAATCACATGAAGTACCCAAGTACATCCTGAGGCAGGGCAGAAGGGTTTACAAGGTACTGAAGGGTGTTAAAATACCCATATCTACCAATATGTACGTAGATAGACGGCGACAATAGATAACAATGGGAAATTGGTAGCGACATCCAGGAATATGTCTTAGCAACAAGCTGGGAATATTGGCTTTTTAATGACATGTCATCAGTTAATCAATATCCAAAAAATATACTAAGCCGGTGATAAGATATTCTATCAAAAATTGGAATATTGAAAAAAAATCACAAGACAAAAAAAGACCAAATAGGTATCTTAAAATAATAGTAAATTTTCAGTCAAACAATATGTAAAGGAAAATATCAAGTGCATTTATAACCCCACTAAAAGGGGGTGAGCTGTAACCCCTGTCTGTCTGTCCCCATGATTTTTATGCCCCTGCCGTAGCGGAAGGGGCATTAAGTTTTACCCTTGTCCGTCTGTACGTACGTACGTACGTCCGTACGTCCCAAAATTGGTTTCCGTTCTCTAACTTGAGTTTGCTTCAACCAAATGTTATGAAACTTATCCATAATGCTTATTACCACAAAACACAGATCTAGTTCGAATTTTGGTTGCGTCACTTTAACTGTTCTAGAGTTATGCCCCTTTATAAATGAAAAAATTGCAAAATGTTTAGTTTCCGTTCTCTAACTTAAGTTTGCCTCAACCAAATGTTATGAAACTTACACACAATGCTTATTACCACTAAATACAGATCAAGTTTGAATGTTGGTAGCGTCACTCTAACTATTCAAGAGTTATGCCCCTTTACAAATGAAAAAATTGCAAAATTTTTAGTTTCTGTTCTCTTATTTAAGTTTGCCTCAACCAAATGTTATGAAACTTACACACAATGCTTATTACCACTAAATACAGATCAAGTTTGAATTTTGGTAGCGTCGCTCTAACCATTCTAGAGTTATGCCCTTTACAAATGGAAAAATTGCTAAATTTTTAGTTTCTGTTCTCTAATTTAAGTTTGCCTCAACCAAATGTTATGAAACTTATACACAATGCTTATTACCACAAAACTCAGATCAAGTTTGAATTTTGGTGGCGTCACTCAAACCGTTCTAGAGTAATGCCCCTTAATAAATGGAAAAATTGCAAAATTTTTAGTTTCCGTTCTCTAATTTAAGTTTGCCTCAGTTCTTCAGTTATGTCCCGTCATAACTATATGATATGCAAGCGGGGGCATCATCTGTGTCTACATGTGGACACAATCCACATTTATTTTGACTCATTTTCCACAAACTTCATGCTAATCTCGGACTCGGGGCATTCGTAATCGTAAAAATATAATTCGTCGACCCTATTCAACTCATTTATGAAATCATCATCTTGGTTCTGCAAAATCTCAGGCGGTACGCTACTCTGACTTGCCGAAAATCGACTTTCCTGGCTCATTTTATCTGTTTAATACTAAGACCGCCATTTGTACTTTTGTATCCAATGTAAATACAAAGGGGGACAATTAAAAGTTTTGTGACTGGTTTACGCTCCATGTTATGCATTTCAAGGTAATCAAAATAAATATTTTTTAATAATTGATGTGGAAATATTAAACAATTTTATAAGTATCAAAAGTTCAGTCTATTTTCAACCCTTTTCAAAACCTAATTTCAAATCGGTAATTACGAAATACAGGTGCTCGTTTAGATTTGAGAACGTCAACTTTACGACGTCATAATACGAAATCGTAAATGCCGCATCTGGGCCCTTTTTGTCAGTCGCAGTCACATATGTAGATACATTATTTCCCTTAAATATTATCAGATGTTTTATTACAATATTTTTGTTTTTAGATTGCTTCGAAGTCGGGTGTCTTGATTTAATATTTTCTGTATTTTCCTCTTGGACCTCGTTGAAAAAGATGCTGTAAAGTCGTGCTCGTTGCTTTTCAGCTTCATCTACCTCTTGAATCTGTTTACAGTTAAACAATGTATACATATTGTACATAGGCATTGGTTCATTATAACGACTATGACCTGGTTTTAGTATAGTGTAATTTTGAAGTGTAAATGGGTTACGATTGTTTTGTTGAGTGTTTCGGGTACCTGCCGGTCACGTCATGATTTCCCTTGTATTAATAACGACAACCAGCCCCCCACAGTAGTTATGTAAATACGCCACATTTGAAGGATTTTATGTAATCCCTTATGGAGTTACTTTGGCACCAATTCACTTTTTTTACATTTATTAGCCATCGCGGTCGATGTGGTTTGAAAGAACCATGAATGTCTTTATCTTCTAAAAAATCAAATCCTTGGGTTAGTTTGTTCAACTTGTTTACCATAATAATTGTTTGGTTCATTTTATGCTTGGTCAGATTGCGTGTAATTAAGGCTTTTACCAATTTCTGAGACAACTTCGGGGATAGTAGCAATTTATTCATTGTTGACATATTGACTGACCGTAGCTCTAATGTTTAATGTATATGTTTGACATATTGACTAACCGTAGCTCCAATGCTTAATGTATATGTTTGACATATTGACTGACCGTAGATCCAATGTTTTATGTATATGTTTGACATCTCGACTGACCTTAGCTCCAATGTTTAATGTATATGCTTGACATATTGACTGACCGCAGCTCCAATGTTTGATGTATATGTTTGACATCTTGACTGACCGTAGCTCCAATGTTTAATGTATATGTTTGACATATTGACTGACCGTAGCTCCAATGTTTGATGTATATGTTTGACATCTTGACTGACCGTAGCTTCAATCAATGTTTAGTGTATATGTTTGGCATCTCGACTGACCGTAGCTCCAATGTTTAATGTATATGTTTGACATCTTGACTGACCGTAGCTTCAATGTGTAATATGTTTGACATCTTAACTGACCGTAGCTTTAATGTTTAATGTGTATGTTTGACATCTTGACTGACCGTAGCTTCAATGTGTAATATGTTTGACATCTTCACTGACCGTAGATCCAATGTTTGATGTATATGTTTGACATCTTGACTGACCGTAGCTCCAATGTTTAATGTATATGTTTGACATATTGACTGACCGTAGCTCTAATGTTTGATGTATATGTTTGACATCTTGACTGACCGTAGCTTCAATCAATGTTTAGTGTATATGTTTGGCATCTTGACTGACCGTAGCTCCAATGTTTAATGTATATGTTTGACATCTTGACTGACCGTAGCTTCAATGTGTAATATGTTTGACATCTTGACTGACCGTAGCTCTAATGTTTAATGTATATGTTTGACATCTTGACTGAACGTATCTTCAATATTTAATGTATATGTTTTTGTTACCTTATACACCTTCTTAAAGGTGCTGAAGGCGTGTTGATGTCATTTTTCTACGACACTCTCCAATTCTTAATACAGTGTTGGTTATAACATCTAAATGTATTACTTTTTTTTACATCTAGGCATATCAGTGAACGTTACGTTCTTTATCAGAGATGATACATTGTTATGGTTAAGATATAGTTTAGTTACAATGGTTATAATGACCTAAGTTTACCTTTGGTTATATAACCTCTCTACGTGTGCACCCATATGTGACTTCGAATTGAAAATATGGTCACTGCTGATCTTCCTTCGACCGACAGTGAAACCCTTGCCAAAGTTGGACATCCGTGCGGTTGTGCGGAATGCATACATACGTAGTCACGTACGGTCAAAATGTTGACATTAAATCCGATGCCTCGTGTAGAGAGAGTGCCACGTTCAGAAACCCTTGCAACAATCATTTCGAGGGGTCCGTAGGTGGTCTGATGAAAGACAAAATTTCTGTCCTTTTCCAATGTACCCTATCTGCTCATTGCATTTCAGGTTTCGCGTCCCTCGCTCATGTCAGCCCCCGTTGTTGGATCTAGCTATTGTGTTTGTTGTCAGAGGTTTTCGTCCTGAACATGAATGAAGTATTTGCCATTGTACATTACGCAAACATTAATCAATCAATCTCTACGGATGTTGCGCTCTACTGATGCAATCGTAAAATTAAAAAAAAAGAAACAACATGTCTTTGGTACTTGGTTTCGTTTGATTGCTGTTACATTGATCTATATTCCAGAGTCACATTAAATTATAACATCTGATGTATCTTTACAGATAAAAAATGTATATATTTGTCAATTCAAAACTCAGGCTTAAAAAGGTGTAGGACAGATGCCCATTTGATCAACACGAGAAATAAACTTACTGTTTTTTAATTGGCGTGAGCAATCATTTGTATATTGTTTATTGTTATGCTGAACTTTATAGCATGCATTCTAGATTAATCTTTTTCAATCTCGTCTTTCTGTTTGAATTTTTGGTATTTATTTCAGGATGCGGTTGCCCATCAGTAACCGTAAATGGAACTGTATCTGAAATTATAACAGCTTGCTGTGCTTATTGCCAGAAACATTGTTGTTGTAGCTGTATCATCACGACATGCGGAATTGAAGATTGCTGTGTTATTCTAGCATGCTGTACTGTACAGTCCAATCAAAATAATTTTGGAAAGCTGTACCAAAGTGTTCTAGGAAAATACTTTAAAGGTGTTTTTAGAAAGTTCGAAGGTTGTTATAAAAAAAGTCGATGAAGGTGTTCAAGGAAAATTCTATGAAAAAAAAGGATTCAAAAACACGCTGCAAATGATAATAGAATTAAAAACTATTTGCCTTAAACTAATAAATTGATGGAAAAACACGTTGATTGTACACTGCTTAATATTAAATGGTTGAGCGGCCAAATACGTTTAGTCTCAGAACAGTAGAACATGAACGATATTCTAATAGACAACCATTCGGTCTAGCAACTGTTTTCGAGTAACTCTTGTCTTTTACTTTCTCCATCAAATGATTACTTATTGATAGTTTGGTCTGGGCAGCATGATTTATTTATTAGAGAGGCGAAAGATACCAAAGGGAAATTTTACTTCATAAATCGAAAACAAAATTGACAATGCCATGGCAAAAAAAAAAAAAAAAAAAACGATCATAACAAATAGTATTCACAACCAGCATAGACTGAGCTATACGAAACCCATCAGAAAGCGATGGTAATCTCTGGTGCTCCGGAAGGGTAAGAATATCATGTGCAACATGTGAAACCCGTCGTGTTATTTGCTCTAAGCTAGCTTTTATTGACTGCGAGAACTCTTTGGTTTGGTTTTTAATCGTTTTTTGGGTTGATTGTTTATATCGATCTTATAATGAAGCCTTTTTCAACTGATTTGTACAGTTTGTTCTTATTGTGTGCTGTCCTGTCACTGTCACCGGTTGGAGAGGATTCACCACGTAGAGAGCCACATTTTGTATATGTTTTTCTCAAGCAAGTAGTCTGAGAATCGGAGGTTGTAGTTGGTATTTGTCTATTATTTAAGGTAGCACAATACAAAAGCAACTAAATTTTATCAAAATTTCATTTTCAGCTGTTTTTGTTACTTCTTAATATTCAAAAACCACAGAAGAAAAAAATATTTACATATCTTGCACTGTTAATGAGTTTTGATGATAATTAGTTTTATCAACAAATGCACGTGTCTGACTGGTACAAGATAAGAACATGTGGGCAGTACTATGTGGTTAATCAATAGAATCATTTGATAGCTTTACGACCACTGACCAGCAATAAAAATAACAGTTATGAAAAAGAGGTGGATTAGGGATTTATGGAAAAATGAAGATAATGAATTCCAAATAAAAATATATTTCTGTATTGGAGCTACCAGGAGAAAAAACAAAACAACTATTTGGAGCTATAGAGGGAATCAAAATATAAATGTACAGATATAAAAAAAATATAATTGTACAACAATAAATGTTGCTGATGTTTATACTAGAATTTCTTGAGTAGAATGTTTAAATATGAATTCTTTTTAAAAGAAAATACAAATTAAATATTTCATTTTCAAACTGCAAAAAATGAAAAAAATCTACTTTGTGTAAAACACCATATTATCATTGTATACAATTATAATTCTAGAAATCCCCCATAAGGATCCTCTAGACTGACCAACTGATCATTTTGTGTACACATGCATAACTTACAATGCAAATAACAAAATATATCATTTTATATACTAAAAGAATAAAATCCATATTGAAAAAAAGTAAATGCAATGTGTAATTAAACTTCTGAGATCATTAATAGTAAAGGTTTATCATGGTGGGCGGAGTTTTGACCATATCAGTAGCAACTGACTTAAGCAAGGTCAATAATGATGTAACATCTCCCGCCAGGTCGGATTTTTGATGCATAGGGTGTGCATTTTCTTTAAAATTAGAATTGCTGAATTGGAATGCTTTCTTGCTGGTCAAAACCTAATTGATTTATGATTAAAGGCCAATCCTGAAGTATCCCCATGATACATGTGTGAATTATATTGAAGTTAATGGGGTACAAGTAGGAAAATCCTTATTGATTCAAATGTGACACATTCATTTTTGTCATGAAAATGTAGTTTTAAATGAAATTAGCTCCTAGATGGGTGCCCTATATGTCTGATTTTCACACATGTTGTTCCTTGAATAGATATCTTAAAAAGGGTGTCTCAGATATCCAAAAACATCAATAGAACACATTTTATACCCAATTTAATTTAGTGATCTCTTATGAATTGAGGTTGCAAACTTCATTGAAGGTTTATGAGAGAATGAAATACAATAGGAAAAATCTGAGACACCCTTTTGGAGGTCAAACTGTGTTGCACAAGAATCTATAAAATATTTTTGGATGGTATGAATAACAAAGACGTTAATTTCATTCAAGATAGGACATTACATTATAGCAACTAATTACATAATAATTAATTATGTAATAATCATGTCATAATGAAATAATCACCATTTGAAAGATTAATCTTTCTTCTTTCTTTTGGTACCTCATTTATACAATTTAAAGCTGGATGAAAGAAATTACATCAATTTAAAGTTGTCTGATTGGGGGTGAAAAAATCTTTGTATTGTGCTACCTTAATTTGTGTATTAGGCCGTTGGATTTCTCGTTCGAATTGAACTTTGTCATGTTTTATACCTTATTATCAGGTGTGAAATTCGCACTTTTTGAAAGCTGTTCTGCGACCTACTGTTGATTCATCATTATTCGTTGGATGTCAATTTTCGTGGAATTCGTGGGTACAGGTGAACCACGAAATTAAATGTTCAACGAATGACAAATTTTCTATAGGCTTGTATGAAGACTTCGGCAAAACCACAAAATTAAATATCCACAAACATGTAAGTTTTCCTTCATCCACGAAAATTGGTTCCCACGAAAAGAAATGAATCCACAGTATATACCTTACATTTACGTCATTTGATCTCTGGTGGATTGGTGTCTCATCGGTAATTTTACCACATTTCATTTATATCGATGACCTTAACCGTTTTTTTCGAATCTTTTGGGAAACTATGCTTGTCAATCCTCTTCAACTTGAACTAGATTTGACCTTCAAATTTGTTTTAATACGGCACGTGTGTATGGCTTACCAAATTATAAGCATAGTTCTTTTAAGCGTTTTATTCTTGTTCTGTTTACCCGAACTCTGAGCTATCCATTATCCCCATTTATACATGTGGTCCGTAAAGTCAATGAACATGTCTTTTTCTGATTTGTATGTATGCCTGATTAAATAAGCCATGATGGAATAATGTTAATGTTTATGTAAAACGTAACAATACAGTACACATTGTATTACGAATTATGGGTCTATATTAAAGTACTTCATATTTCACAACATAATTCTTTTTATACGTCATTATATAAGTTAGATAATTGATAAATATAAAAATAGGGAGATGTGGTAGGATTGTCAATGAGACAACTATCCACCAAAGTTCAGATGAAGTGGATGTAAGCAATTATAGGCAATGCTTCTGTAGCTTTAATCAAAATTCTCAGTTTAATCATTTTATACTTTGTTTAAGATTCAGATAATATTTACTAATGAACAATGTTATTTCTTTATATTTTGTAATTATATTTAGTAGACTTGACCTGGTTTAAACAAAAACCCTTGTCCCACCAACATTCTTGTATTTGTCTTGTGTCATGTAAGTTTTTTTAAAAACAAAATAGCCAAATCCATCTATGGTCAACTTTGCCTGAGGGAGTTGAACCTTAGTTTTATTAATCATTTTCCAAACAAAAAGTCCATCATTGAAAACTATAATTTAAAAAAATATGTTTATATAGTTAAAAAATAATACTAAAATTCAGTGAAAAACATATAAAGACTATGCATAGTCAAAATAATAAACATGAAATTATTTAGATAGGCATCTTAATTTCGTTATAAATTGAAATATTTTTTAAATGATATGCCGTTTTTACATTTTTGTTTTTATATTTGAATTAGAGTTTTTTTTTTCTTTAAGATACCAAGAAATCTTACATTCTTTGAATTACGTTCAAAAGTTTACTTACAATTTGAAGGATTTACTCGGGTTGCATAAGATTAAAAAAAATCATACTGTGTTACAGTGACACCTAAAAATAAAACACTAATTTCTCTTATAATTTAATTTACTCAAAGTTTTCCCATTTTCGCATTTTTTTTAAATGTAATTCTTTATTAGAAAGTTAACTCAACCTATTATTTCACGTATGTTTAACACATTATCTAATGATAGGTCTAAAGTAAGTCTGATTTGTAGATTTCCTTTGTTTCCAAAGGAGCGACACCGGGTGGGTCGATAAGGTAAGATCTCCTACTATACATGTATCACCCGCCATGCGAATTTACACTCAGTCAAACGTCAACATCGGGAATAGAACAAAATATATAGAATAACAGATCAAACGACTCTTCTGGTATCTAAAGATCTAAAACTGAGAAAACATGTCGCTAGTCAATTGAGACAACGACAACTTGTATCTGTCAACCTTTTGGTAATGGTGACCATAAATCTAATGAAGTGGATTTTTGTTGTTCTTCTTTATAATTCTGTTGAATAGTTTTATTTGCGTACGAAACACACCCCTTTTAAGTTCATATAAAGTGAACATGCACAAGAGTAACGCATTAACTGAGATATATTGATACGACACGATGGAGCAGATGTTGGTACCTGCTGAAAAAAGGGAGGTTGACAATTGGAAAATTGAATATATTGAATTTAAAACCACCTCTACTGGTACTTCATGATAGATTGCTTTATATATAAATTGGGTAAAATAATTCTACTTTTACCTTTAGATCAATACAGCATAAATCAAAAAAGTATTTACAAAACAAAACTCCAAGGTATATTCAAAAAGGGGGAAGTCCACAGAACCTGAGAAAATCAAACGCTCGCGTATATCAACCATTGGAACGAATGGAAAACATCTGTCATATTCAAGAGTGTCAATTATAAGCTCATTTGGCCCAACAGGTCGGTATGAGCTATTTCTATAACTTGGCGTCCGTCTTCGTCGTTTATACAAAAATATTCTCCTTTGAGCACAGGAGCACCTGAGATCCCCCGGTTTTTGGTGGGGTTCGTGTTGCTTAGTTTTTAGTTTTTAATTTGTGTTTTGTAAACTGTTGGTTTTTCGGGTTTTTTTTTAAATGGCATTTTTAGTTTGGGAAATAAGTATTTATGGAACCTCAACATTTATGTATAAAAACTAGAAGACGTGGAATACATGACCTAGACTGCAACCCAGGAACAAAAAAGATATCTAAAAGGCATCAGTCTTTAACAATTGACACGTGTCTATACAATATTTTAGCTCAAAATGGTTTGGAGTCGATGAAAATTGTGTTTAAATAAAACACAAAGTTGTCCTCATAACTTTTAAAAACATTAACATATGAAACAAGACAACGTAATAAGATTTTTCTGACTAAAGACCGGTTCACGAATATTAGGCGGCGTTAAACAAGATATTTAAAATCTGAGCCCTCCCCATAATTATTCTCGATCAATGGACAACCTATACGCACATCAAATAGTACACTTTAGAGATCAGGACATCACTGAACTCCTAAATACAGGTAAAATAGAAGACGAAAAAACGAAAAATAATCATACATGATGTTATATTAAAGACTGATCGTATTCAGTGACCACAAGCTTAAAGTTTTTGACCTGTTGATGTGGAATTATGCCGTCCTATCAATTCTACCAAAAAGCTGTGCCAACCATGTCTTACACCTTTTTTTCATAGCGAGTACTTTAACAACTGAAAATGAACAAGTCAGAACAATCGAAACAAGTGAACACTTATTGAATCCAGATATCAATACTACTAAAGGAAGGAACCGATTTCATTGAGCCACAACTCCTCTGAAACCATACAAAGTCGGAAATATTTGTGATATGACGTATAAATGTAGTGTTTTGTACTTCCTAAATTTGTCTTTGAAACAATCTTTTTTCCACAGAAAATGCCAATTTTTGAGAAAATATCCAAATTCGGAGACCGTTATCGATCCATGTCTTATACGCTTTCGCGAAGGCTCAGTCGACGTACTGCCCGCGAAATTTAAAAACTCTGTTTTTAACACTTGCCCAATTGTACCGCGATTCGCGGGCATCTTCTAGTAAAACAAAAATCATAAAAGGGGCTCGTGTAGTTTAGGAAGCAAATATATATGGGAACTTTGAGATGTTCAGTAGCAGCTTTTAATTCAGTCGTTGTTGAAGTACTTCGGTAAGGTATTTACGTTAATCGACGAAAACATTGTTTACACAACACGTTTTCCTAAAGTTTGTTCTATAGCCTCGGCATCTTTCAGAAGAAATCTTGTATTAGGTCATTTTCGAAATATTTAAAACAAAATATCTTCAAAAATTGATGATTTTTTAAAACAAGGAATCAAAACTTTATAATCAACATTCTCTCGTCTTTAGAATGATTTGCAGAAAGGGGAAAGGGAGGCGTTAATGAGTTTACAAAACACCTCTTCCAGTTAATTTTAAAAGGTGGATGGAATTTTGGGCCTTTCTTAGAAACACAACACCTCACGGTATTTGACAAAGTGTCCGGTAACAACATGGCCACACGGATCATATAATAACCTATGATTATCAAAGCTTTCTAGAGCAGTAAAATTGGTACCGTCAATATTATAATTACCACTTGGCTGATACCTTTGCTGGTGGACTATTTGTTCCCGATAGTATCACTAGCTTAGTAGCCAGTACTCCTACCATGCCTTTTTTTAAATTTGTTGTTATAAAATTTCGAAATCTTTTTGAATAAAGGAATTTTTCTCCCTCGTGGAAAGCTCTGATTCCTGGTCCAGTTTTGAATTTACTTTTGTTCTATTTGTGGTTTTATCAGCTCTTAAACGTTTGTATTATGTTTTGGGCTTTCAAATATTTTTGCCAAGAGATAATAATAGTCACATTTCGCACATTTGGTTCAATACAATGGGTACCGTCAATGTTATTTCAATAACCAGTCAGGAGTGTTGTATCCAATGTCTACGTCGGCAGTTAAAACTAACATTTGATCTTTTTTAGGTGTAAGATAGAAAAAGTAAAGCGGTATCATAAATAACGGAGAAAAACATTTCTGAACATTACAATCATTTACTTAACATGCTATTTTGATTAAAGAAAAACAATTCTCTATCAACATATTCATGTTTCAAATTGGGTTATTTAAAATTCTAGAAAAAAAGCACAATTCTCTCTCATTATAAATCCCTATATTGTACTCAGGATGTATTGTTACTACGATTATATCATTCAGATCGACTACAGAAGACATTAGACTAAGATCCATTCATATCATTTCTAGAATCGTGTTTTAAACTTTCTTCCATACTTTGCAATTTGTCCATCATCTGAAAAAGTAAAAGAGCAAAGATGTAGACGTAACAAGTGTTTTGATCGAATTTTAAATCTATTAAAATGTCTTTTGAGAAGTTATGAAAGTGTTTCTTTATTGGACAGATATGTGCTTTAAGTTGCACTAATTTATCAACTGTTAAAATACAATGAAATAAAACAGTCATGAGTTTGCAAATAATTAAACAAATATCAGAAAAAAATCAATTATTTAAACTACAAACCATTTTCTTTGTATCCTTTAATTCTGTTAAGCTACCTTCCAGATTTTTAAGTCTGTTGATTATCTGAAAAAAGATAATAGATAATCAAACATATTCCGAGTAAATGTAGTCTTCTTTATTTTAGTAACATATTCCGAGGAAATGTAGTCTTCTTTCTTGTAATAACATATTCCGAGTAAATGTAGTCTTCTTTATTGTAATAACATATTCCGAGTAAATGTAGTCTTCTTTATTGTAGTAACATATTCCGAGTAAATGTAGTCTTCTTTATTGTAATAACATTGAGATTAAGCTTTTACAGTGACAAACTCGTATTTATACATTATGTTTGCACAGAAATAAAAAATAAACAAATAATAAAAAAAATAATAATGATTTTATTAATCAACGAATAAATATATGCATAATAGTTAACATAAAAAAGGCACATAACTACGCTGAACAGTGATAACAAAACCTATACTGTTGACACGAGGACTTTGCACAAATGTTTGTAGAAACAATGTGATGACAGACATTTACACAGTTATGTTTTGCACACAGATTTATGTACAACAATTTTTATAATAAGAGGATTTTTTTACTGGAAAATCGTTTACATCTAACATAATTGTATCAAACAAGGATATGCAATTGCACAAACAACATGACGAATGCAAAAAAGTAAAACAAAAAATACCGAACTTCAAGGCAAGTTCAAAAGGGGAAAGTCCAAAAATCAAAAGCAAACGCTATCAATCAACGGAAGAAGTGCAAAACAACTGCCATATCCCTGATTTGGTACAGGCAACACATGTAACAAGTTCTGCTTACCTTGCCGTAGCACCTAAACTTACCCCCAGTCTTTTTGTGGGGTTCGTGTTGCTCAATCTTTAGTTTGCTATGTAGTATTTTGTGGAGTCGTCCGTCTTTTTGTTTTACTTGGTGTTACCAGTTTATCTTCAGCCTGTTTTTTTAAAGAATATGTTTGTTTACATACCTCTTGAGTTATCCTGTTATTACTCTCCTTTTGTATTTCTTGCTTTGTGCTATTAGAGTCAGGTTCTCTCTGAAGCATTTATAAAAACATGTTTTTATAGAAATAACGTTGACTGATTCTAATATATTTTTCTTAGTTGTTTAAAACCAGTTGTTGGCATGATACGGGTTATGTTCTTCTCATATATATTTTATGATGGTATGATACTAAACCCCTAACGGGAGGGATTATACTTGATTTTCATATGATGAAGACATAATCTTTCAATCATTTTAATTGAGATCTGGAGCTGGCATGTTAGTAACTGCTAGTAGTCCTTTGTTCATTTATGTATCATTGTCATTTTGCTTGGTTTCTTTTGTTACCTATTCAGACATCGGACTCGGACTTCTTTTGAACTGAGTTTTACTGTGCGTATTACTATGTGTTTCTTTATTATACATTGGCTAGAGGTATAGGGGAATGGTTGAGATCTCACAAAGCATGTTTAACCCCGCCGCATTTTTGCGCCTGTCCCAAGTCAGGAGCCTCTGGCCTTTGTTAGTCTTGTATGTTTTTTAATTTTAGTTCATTTATATGTTTTGGAGTTTAGTGTGACGTCCATTTTCACTGAACTAGTACACTATTTTATTTAGGGGCTAGCTGAGGACCACCTCCAGGTGCGGGATTTTCTCGCTGCGTTGAAGACCCAGTCTGTTCTTTGGTCGGGTTGTTGTCTCTTTGACATATTCCCCATTTCCATTCTCAATTTTAGAGATACATGAATGCACAACTGTTTAAATTAAACACATTTAATGATATTGATAAATGCATGATCCGTCATTGTATCTGATAGGACACCGTAAATTCTGAAAACAACACTTTATAAATTGCATGCGTCCGAAGCGCTTTTTATGATTTTTGTTCGTCAGGAACACTCAATGACGACTAACTGAAAACTAAGGATGCATAAGAACCGAACCAGTTGAAGAGCTACATGACCCCCCCCCCCCCCCACCCCCCCAAAAAAAACAAACAAACAAAAAAAAACCTAAAATTAATAGCCAAATTGATCTAATTCAGCATTGTCGGAGGGAATTGAAACCTTAGTTTCTAAATAATTTATAAATTTATAAACAGACAATTTTTCAAAAGTTTGTTAAAAATCATTTCAGTACCGAAATACTGACTACTGAGCTGATGATACTCTCGGGGAGAAATAGAATACTAGCAGCGGTATCGACCCAGTGCTGTTAAAAATGAAAACAACACTTTATAATTTTCATGCGTTCGAGGAGCTTTTCTGGATAAACCTTCATCAGAAATTTCCGATGTCGAATATTTGAAAGCCAACGATGTATAAGAATCGATACAATTGGAGAGCTACATGTTCAAGATACAATTTAATAGCCAAATTGATCTAATTCAGAGTTGTCGGAGGGAATTGAAACCTTAGTTTCTAAATTATTTCAAAATTTATAACCGGACAATTTTTCAAAAGTTTGTTAAAAATCATTTCAGTACCGAAATACTGACTACTGAGCTGATGATACTCTCGTGCATAAATAGTATACTAGTCGCGGTATCGACCCAGTGCTGTTAAAAATGAAAACAACACTTTATAATGTTCATGCGTTCGAGGAGCTTTTCTGGATAAACCTTTATCAGAAATTTCCGATGTCGAATATTTGAAAGCCAACGATGTATAAGAATCGATACAATTGGAGAGCTACATGTTCAAGATACAATTTACATTTAAAATTCCCCAAATCTATACGTTTCACATATAGCTGTTTTAACATAGAATTAAAACCAAAACATGTTAAATTACCTTGATAATTTCCGTATGCTACACTAATTTGGAGTTGGGTAACACCCCTACGATAACTACACCGATTATCTCAGTTTTTGTTCATTGCCTAAAACCCATATGACTTCTACACCGATTATCTCAGTTTTTGTTCATTGCTTAACGACATACCGATTATCTCAGATTTTTCATTGCTTAACGACACACCAATTATTACACCGATTATCTCAGTTTTTGTTCATTGATTAACGACACACCGATAATCTCAGTTTTTGGTCATTGCTTAACGACACACCGATTATCACAGATTTTTTATTGCTTAACGACACACCAATTATTACACCGATTATCTCAATTTTTCTTCATTGCTTAACGACACACCAGTTATCTCAGTTTTTATGTATGACTAAAAGGCACACCGATTACTACATCGATTATCTCAGTTTTTGTTCATTGGTTAACGACACATGGATTACTACACCGAATATCCCAGTTTTTATTTATGGCTTAACGACACACCGATAACTATATCGATTATGTCAAATTTTTGTTCAATGCTTAACACCCAACCGATTACTACATCGATTATGTCAGTTGTTGTCATTGCTTAACGATACCCCAATTACTACACCGATTATCTCAATTTTTATTCGTTGATTAACGACACACCGATTATCTCAGTTTTGTTCATTGTTTAACGACACACCGATTACAATACCGATTTGTAAGGAGTTGACACCTTGGTTTCTTTATAATTTCAAAATTGATAAACGGACAATTTAAAGAAGGTTTTTAATAAATAAATATTATACAATATGATTTAATTTTCAGTCATCTTTTGGTTGCATGAACATACTAATAGTGCCAACGTTGCCCAAAACACAATGCTTTCTGTATAAAAACATATGTATAACGAATTGATGTATATGACATGTATGATTTAATTATATATTTACATCTAAATCGATCACTCGTATTCGACAATCAAAATTAAATACTGTTAAACAAAAGAAAAGGTTTACCGTAACTGTGTTAACATCTATTTTCCTGCAAAAAAAAAAAATAATCGTCATCCGTAATAAAAAGAAAATGCACATTATAGCAAATGTTTTTTTTTTCTTTATTTCAAATGAATTCTTGACAGATCTTAAATCATCAAACCAATTATTACATGATTTCAGAAAACGAACGGCTCGAGTAGGAACAACTAATTTGAAATATACGTGGTGACCTTAACAATGTTAGATCTGAAATATTCTCCCCTCAGCGGAGACATGGCCAACACTTTGGCCATAACCCTACGCCACTCGGACAACTAGACTTTATCTATATTTATGGAAAATATTAAGAAGGAAATTTAAGATCATCATTGTCATTATACCTTAAAAACATACACATTATATATGCAAACTAAAAACCAAAAACTTAATGTTTTCTCTTTTTTTCCGATCCTTTAATTGCACACATTATAACTTGATGTTTCAAGTTTAAGGATGTAGTCATTTCAGGTTAAGGAATTTTTTTCAGTTGTTCGGACTCCTTGGGTTTTTCCTACGATACAAGGTAAAATATTTTGCCCCATATCACCCACTTTTCTTTTCCTAGAAGACTTAAATAGCTCATAAAAGGTCGTTACTAAAATTTAAGCAGATTCTAGATTTCCTTTCTTACGATTTGAGATCCAAATAATGTCAATGCTAAATATAAGGCTAAAGTCCAAGTCAAACTTATCCCACCATTTTTTAAAAATCAAATATCTCGAAAAGGAGTGCCATAACCTATCATTATTTTGAGATTATTTTGTTTCTTAACCAATGCTCTTCTGAATTATAATATGAATTTTAAATTCCAAATTTTTTAAAATTTCACCTGAAAACATCCTTAAGTGTGACACCGTCCTTACTTCTTTGTAATATTGGCCACTTGACGACGAAAACACATACCAACAAGAGTTTAAACATTAATCAAGCTCTATTAATTTTTTCTTCACATAGACAACATGGAGAACATGTATTTTAAAGGAAAATATAATTCTTATTTGGGAAGATTAGATTTCAAATAAAGAAAAAGAAGAACACACTGTCTCTAAAATTCATTACACACCATTCAAATATACACTACAAATAGACAATAATGCATTGGATAGTATATTTACCCTTGGTCTCTTTGAGCCTTTGTCTCCTCTGCTTCTGTCGATTTAAGTTTCAAATCATAATTAGAATCAAAGAGAAAAACTGAAAGTAAAGCATCAAAACCTTTTACGATAACTATCAATAGTTAATTTAATTTTTTCATATATTTTTCATTTAAGACTTCATGTAATATAGGGACACTGGTTTAATGTCTTTTTAAACAATGAATGAATATTCTGTAATTGGAACTTCACTTAAATACACGAATAAAGTGAACAACACCTATTTCTATCAAAATAAATATTTTTGAGAAGAGTCAACACTAGATAACTAAAATCGTAATATACATATAAGATGTGATATGAGTGCTAATGAGACAACTCTCCATCCAAGTCACAATTTGTAAAAGTAAACCATTACAGGTCATAAGTACTTTTACATTAAAATGCCTTCTTAAGGATATCACCAAAACAAGGACTACTAAGCATCTTCAATTTTCCAATTTGACACAGATCGACAACTTCAAGGTAAAATAGCAGACTTGATCAAATTACCATTTCTCTGCAGCAACTTACCCTCTTTGTCATAGCGTTAACATATTTTAAACAATTCTTTACGCACGTGTATCGTCACACTATACATGCTTCATGATTAAAAAATGCTTCAACACAGTTACACCCCCCCCCCAAGGGTGACTAGCGAATAGAAATATGGTCACCACTGTTCTTCCACCGACCCCAGTAAAACCCTCGCAAATTTTTACCGACCTTCATCCCGGACCGTCTCTATTACAGGACTTACCTATTGTATTAATTGTTAATTTGTTCTCGTCCTGAATATGCATGACATATTTGCCACTGTACGTTAAACAACCAACAATCAATCAATCAATCAACGCAATTAAGTGGAAAACGACTGATATCAACATACACAGGTTTAACGGAATGAAATGGTTGACCGATACGCTATGTTGTGTACAAACTCAATAGCGACATGTTTTTGCTGTCATAGACTTTCGGATAACAGAATAGTCGTGCGATATGTGACATTACAGACAAGGTACTATTCATAGTTGTGACATTTGTTGTGAGTAAGTGTGGATACGCATTGCGATTGATGGCATACTAACAGACGCTTACCCTTTCGAAGCAACCGTTTAGTGTTCATTTGATTCCCCCAGTTTTTAATTATTTACCTTGATTGATTCTTCGCATTTGTATTTGCACTTGAGGTTATAACTGTAAAAGTTTAAGTGTACATCTTTCTTTGAAATGTCTGCAAATTGACTTATCTAAACAAACTTTTCGAAAACCTTCTATTTTTTAAAAGTGCACTATACCTCTGACAAATGGTGGGTGATGATTAAGCTCTTTAGTACGATCAGTTTCGTCAGAATTCTGTTGTCGTAGATTTGCGCAGAGAAGCCACACAATTGCAACTACGGTTCCCGGTAAGGTAAGTAACTGGAGGTGTATTGGAAATATTGTTTGAATACTATATTCCTCAAGAAAAGATGTCTGTAGCTCCGACCAATAAATCATCGATTTTGTATGGACGTCCTCAAAAATGTTACTGAAATTCATTTGAGCAAAGGTGTCAAAATTCGTTTTACAAACAATATGTGTTTATCTTTGGAAAATATGTCTGTTTGGGTTGCTCAGCAACATTTTGTCAATATAACGGACATATAAGCAACTGTCATACAAGTAGGAGGTTTATTTTGTTATAAAACCAGATAAAACCACCATTTTCGGAAAATGCTTGTTCCAAGTCAGGAATATGAAAGTTGTTTTCCACTCGTTCATTTGGTTGCAAACGTTTGATTTTGTCAGTTTTTATGGACTTCCACTTTTTGAATATATCATGGAGTTCAGTATTTTTGTCATACTTTTTTCAAATGCAATGTTGAAGAGTATTAAAAACCAAAAATTCCGATAAGTTGTGCGATACGGATAATACGATCTATTCCTGAGGATAGACAAATATTAGTGTTCCAAATAATTTAACATTTAAAAACATTACATTTACAAAAAAATGAATTCAGTTATCTTTCATACATGTATCAATACCAAAGTGCTGACTACAGGATTTGTAAAAAAAGGCAACAGTAGTATACCGCTGTTCAAAAGTCATAAATCGATTGAGAAAAAACAGATCCGGGTAACAAACTAAAACCGAGGGAAACCCTTGTTGACGAAATGTGTTAATCCGTTGTCACAGATAATATTTGTTTAACGAAGCAGACAGGACTACAAACAAAATAACTACATTTGTAAGTGTTTTCTGTGATTAGAAGCATATTTATTAGTTCAATATTTCCTTAGTTTAGTTTTTTATGTTTTGTTTTGTATATAATTGGTTGTCGTTTGGTCGTTTTTCGTTTTTTCCATTGGCAATGACTTCTGAGTTTGAATTTTCCTCTGGTATTTTTAGCCTCTCTTTTGTATAGATCTGAGCACATTCAATATCATGTTTTTTTGCATTGTTCAGCGTATACCATTTACTTTATACCTGTACATAGCTATCAAAAGATTCAGCATTATGACCACTGCTATCAATGCGTAAAGGGCTTTTAAGTAAGGTGTAATGTATAAACCAAGTTTCGTTGGACATCGCGGTAAAACTCCACTCACATCACTTTCATATATTGTCTTGTTGAAGGTGCAGTTCGGTTCAGTCACTAAGATTGAATGAGACACAAAATTAGAAACAGAGAAGCAATAATAAACTAATTTTACCAAACAATTTTGTACATTTCACTTGAGAAAGAGTTGTTCTTATTATTATAATTTACAAATCTAATAATTTATGCTCTTTCAAAACATGTCAAGTTTAATATACAATTTGGTGTCTCAATTTTATTGCGGGAAAAGAAAGTATATCTTATTTATGAAGATAGATAGTATAATAATCTTAACCATGTCACAATTGTTATAAAAAAACCGATTAGCATAGTTTCACAAAATAGAAAACAGATAAAAATAAAGTGTATGAATCATGTATATTTATATAATAACAAAATCAATTCCACAAAAATGATTTTAAGACTGTCACAGTAAAATGTGTTCGTAAATAAACAGGTTTTACGTAAGATGAACTACCAAAAACATCTTGCAAATTTTATTTCACATCTGCTCTCAAAATGTTTACTTGCGTTAACCAAAATATATATACACAGATATAAAATCTTTATGCATTTATTAGATCAAAGTTGATTAAAGCCGCGCTAGATTTCTTGACGGTGTATCTATTAAGTTATGTAAATTAAAGTTTGATCTATCTAGTCTTTTTCCTTGAAACAAATCAAACAGCAAAAGCACACGCTTTTTAAATGCTGCAAATAATAAACCAGTAGGAGTACCGTATTCGGAAAGTAAAAGATTTATATATTTTAAAAGATGCTAAATTGATATTTAAACTCATGAGTCGAAAACGAACTGAAAAGCAGATAAATAGTATACAAAACACAACATAGAAAACTGAGCAACACGAACCCCACCTTAAATTGAGAGTGATCTCAGGTGCTCAAGAACGGTAAGCAGTTCCTGCTCAATATGTGGCACCCGTTGTGTTTCTCTTGTAGGTACAAACACGATAATAACTCTTATTCGGTAGGTCAAATCGATGACAAGAGGACGGG
The DNA here is from genome assembly GCF_021869535.1 of Mytilus californianus. Classification (NCBI taxonomy): domain Eukaryota; kingdom Metazoa; phylum Mollusca; class Bivalvia; order Mytilida; family Mytilidae; genus Mytilus; species Mytilus californianus. The sequence continues at coordinate 528,524 of NW_026262719.1, forward strand.
AATGAATGTGGTTATAACAATTGGTACATATCCGTCGTCATATGTGAAAAAAATATTGCATATCGGTCAACCAACTCATGATGGCGTCCGTAAAGTGTTCTATTGATTAATTGATTGGTGTTTAAAGCCACTTTCAACACTATTTTGCTATTTCGTGGCGGTAAGTTTTTATGGATGGAGGAAGCCGGAGTCCCCGCAGGAAACCAACGACCTTCTGAAACCCGTCTTTCCCTTTTGTTTATGTACAAAATGACATGTTTCTTAAAATCAGTATTATTGCTGTATTTATATTATTTCGTTTTAAAGATTTCGTTATACACTGGCTCACACAATAACATTTCAGTTCAAACGAGTTAATTCGCGAAACTCACCTGAACTGAAAATCACATGAATTTGTTTACGTTAATTTTCAAAAAAGGTATTTAAACACCATTAAAATCATGAAAAATACATATTTTCTTTATAAAGTTCAAGTAAAATTCACGTGAAAAATTTCACTTGAAATTAATGTGAATCTTAATTCACATGAAATTAACGTAAATTTTTTCATGTGAGTTACACGTATAATCTCGTTTGAGTTGAATTTCACATGAGTATTTTCACGTGAATGTCACGTGAACTTTACACAATAAATTAGCATTTTAGTTAAATTTAAAATTAAAATACAGTAAAAAAGTAAAATAGCAAAAATGCCGAACTCCAAGGAAAATTCCAAACGGAAAGTGTGTTTATCAAAAGGCAAAATCACAAGCTCAAACAGATCAAACGAAAGTTTACTTGCACCTTGTTCTTGCTAACAAAACGATCCTTAATACCAAAACCCTCCTGACTCAAAAATATATATGACGGTACCTTTAACATTTAGGAAAGTGATAATAGTTGCATCATTCTATACGAAATCGAAATTATAAACCATATTGTTAAAGTAATAAGCAGTAGCGTAACAAAATAGGTACACATATCAATTTAAAAAATTAGATAATGATAGATGTTATATCTTCCCTAGTTCCGGTTGTAATTCCTCATTGCATGGACTTGTCTTGCATATCATTTCTCATTTTGACAAAATAGTACTTAAGGTAATGAAATATTTATTTGACTCTTACATGTATCAGCTTCTAAGTTCACTTCTCCAAATAATATCCAATATCCATTCGATAAAATTTTTTCGATCTCTGTCCAGCTAGCCTCAGAATTCGGATATAGAAGCGCATAAAAAGACACGCTGTACCAAAACATTATGACAAACATAATTGTCATGAATGCAATAGTATGGTTAATCTGAAATTAGAATATACCAAACATGACCCGTACATAAATAAAAAAAACCCAATAATATCACTAAGTAGGAAAACTTGTTCTTCTCTGATTTGAAAAGCAAATTCAGATTTTCATGTTGTAAATTTTAGCCTCGGCAGCTCGAAAAGTATCACTTTTATTGTGATAATGATGTTGATCATTTGATTTGAATATTTTTATTTACTACAATAGTTTTGGTAAAACGTTCAGTAGAAAAATGCTAACACAAATTGAAGAAATGGAGTAAAAAGTTAGGTTAACAACTTAGTGTCTTGATACCTTGCAATAGCAAGTAAGTGGATGAGAGGCAACAGTTCCGACTGTCCGTAATATTGAATTATTGAGATTATATTAAACCTTACGATTCGAAAATAACAAAGAAACTTATTATTCCCATAACCTCAAAGGGTGACTCGGGAATAGAAATATGGTCACTACAGGTCTTCTTTAGACCAGCAGTAAAACCCTTACCGAGGTGGGGCGTCCGTTTAGCTAAGCGGGATGTACAAGTACGCAGCCAAATCCGGTCAGAATGGGGATGTTAAATCCGATGCCTCTTGTAGAGAGAATGTCACGCTCTCTGCACGTTTAGAACCCTTGCAACAACACTTTGAGGGGTCCGTAGGTGGCCTGTTGCAAGACTTGAATTGTTTTATACTAGTCATTTTGGGGTCCTTTATAGCTTGCTGTTCGATGTGAGCCAAGGCTCCGTTTAGAAGACCGTACTTTTACCTATTATTGTTAACTTTTTATAAATTGTGACTTGGATGGAGAGTTGTCTCATGTGCACTCATACCACATCTTCGGATTTATATAGTCTTACATACCATCATTCGAATTATGATTAACTTTGGTCCGAGAAACTCATTTATGTAGTACAAACTGAGTAATCTTATGCAAATAAGCATAAATATTGCAACTAATAAACATTTTGACGTAGTTCGGAAAAAAGATCCTTCAACAGCTCTCAGTAGCATTCCAGACGTATATCCTATAATCAAAATGCAATCTGCTATGTTCCACCAATCACGAAAATATGGTTTGATTCTTTTTCTTACTAAAGCAACAATAACCTAAAACAAAATAGACATGTATGTTAAACGGAACCAATTTAAGCTTATATATTACACACCTTCTATAAACTATTACACACCTCCTATTATATATTACACACCGTCTATAAACTATTACTAACCTCCTATAAACTATTACACACCTTCTATAAACTATTACTCACCTTCTTCAAACTTTTACTCATATTCTATAAACTATAACACTACTACTATTCCGATAAGGTATCATTCATAAATAGCACACTTATAATTACAGCCAGTCATTAGTGATATTGTCCATTACACTTCTACAAAACTGAGAGTGACTTGATAAAAGAAAGGCGAAAGATACCAAAAGGGACCTTCAAACTGCTAAGTCGAAAATAAACTGACAACGCCATGACTAAAAAAGAAAAAGACAAACATCAAACAATAGGACACAAAACACAACATAGAAAACTAAAAACTGAGCAACACGAACCCCACCAAAAACGGTTGGTGATCTCAATTGCTTCGGAAGGGTAAGTAGATCTTGCTCCACATGTGGCACCCGTCGTTATAATCTAGACACCATGTATCAGGAGCTAACTTGTAAACAACAACACGCTTTTCAGAAAATCATACAGGGGAAGACAAAGTAAAAAATAACCAAAATATACAAATGTATATAAACTCCATATTAAGTTCTTTTGAAACCTTTTAACATGAGCATAGAATGTTCATAATGGTAGATTGAAGTCATCTCCTTTGTCGCAGTTTTCAATTGACCCTGTCCGTCAAATATTAAGCGTAAGATAAAACTTTCATGAAACCTGTTTTGCATCTCTGCAAAAGAATTATTTTATATTTGGTCTGCAGCTTGATAATGTTGAGTTGTAGCATGTGAGATATTTTTACATCTGCCGTACAGCAAATTCTTGTCTGCCGATAGTTCGATTTTACCACACTCGTTTAACAATGAAATATTTCGTTAAAATGACTGTTCTTCTATGAGAGGGCATGATCAGTTATGATTCAGTATGCATGTTACCTTATTTATTTGCGTACAGCAACGCAAGTCCAGACACGGTTTTGTCTTAATTGAAAGAGTTATATATATATATAATGTATAGCATTTTGTCATTCATTTCTACTCTGCCATCAGTGATACAATATTTCTATTAGTTTGTAATAAGGAATGCGTCTAAAGGGCGGAAAGGTTCAACAATTGATATTATGATTATTAAGTATAAGTAAAATTATCATAAATATGAATAAGATTCAACTGTTTAATCAAGGAAACAGTTGAGAAAAAGCATGAGATTTTGGACATATTTTACTGTCGACATAAGAGGTCACCTGTTTTGTTTCATTTACAAAGAAACTAGCCATCCACGCTATTATAATAAAGTCAATATAGGTGATTCCATCTTCTCTGTAGTCAAACAGCAACATGTATGCATATGCAAGAAGGAGAAAAGTGAATTCCAGCTGTAACATTAATAAACAAAACAAATGTTATTACAAAAATATATTGCCATAGCGTCATTATTTAGAAAATATTTGTTACACACTCTTAGCTTTGCAATGTTTTGTAGTCTAAATTGAAATTACAACTGTTGATATTATGCTGACGTGATTTTTTTTTGGGGTTAATGTGTTATTCGTTGACGGACTTTAGTAGCGTACCATGCAGAAACATAGAAACTTTTTGATGCTGTATGAATACGACATATTTATGTAACTTTTAATACGTTGATTGTTGATAAAACGAAATTGACTGGTTTGAAAGGTAAATTTTAAACAAGTCAAGTGTGTATCGATTAACCAGTTGAATACTTAAACAAAACATTGAGTAATCTTGTGACAAAAGACAAGACACAATGAACACAATTAAGTGAATGCATTTCTTAGAAACAAAAAGATTTACAAGTATTATGTACTAATGATAAATAGAAAATTTCTGAATAATAGCCAACGATAAATCTTACGAGGCGATGGATCATATAAATATGATACAGTACACTACAAAATATAATAAGCAAGTCGAGAAGGGTACAACATCACCAAAAAAATAGTAAAATCATGAATAATGATATGATGTGGTATGATTGCCAATGAGACAACTATCCACCAAAGTTCAAGTGAAGTGGATGTTAGCAATTATAGGCAACTGTAATGTTTACATTGTTTAGGTTTGCAAATTGTGTAAAATATGAACTTTCATACCGAATGTATAAATATTTTCATGAATGGCAGCTTGTACTTTTTGTAAAACCTGAAATAAATTGAAAAGTTAACGATTATTTTAGAATGGTTACCGGAATAAAAAATAGTTACTCTCATGATACCTGTATAGCTAGTTACTATGCATGTCATTAGGAAAGAACAAACCCGAACCCTTGAATCCCAAGGATGTGAAAACTTCAATATCCGAGAATCTGTAAGATAAGGCTCTCAAATCAACCAAAGGTCAATGTTAGGGTTTATCAGCAAAAACATAGTCCGATTTATATATGCTAAACTTCTCCTACAGTGCACACAAAATTACAATTTTCGTTGAAATATCGATCGACAAAATTCAACACTTATATATTGTCGATCAAAATGTCCAGCATTTTTATGATATAATCTTTGGTGACTATAGTCTTGCGTGTGATTATAAGTAAGTTAGATTTATCATGACCGAAACCAAGGTATTCATATTTACCATTCCCATTTTTGCATGATGTGATGGAAGAATTTTGGAGTGAATCTGCATAGCGAAATGAAGGTCTCGACACAAAAATATTGCTTTTGGGTTCCTGGGTTGGACTCTTACATATTCTATGTGATAGGTTGGTCGCTGTTTTTTCAACAACTAGTTGAATACATATAACGCAAATTAAGGATTTGACACATTAAGCATTAGCAATAAATTCTGCTTAGTAGGACGAGGCGATGAATTTACAGATGAACACCTGCCACAGACAACAATGGATAGGGACAACTATTAAGAGTTATTTAAATGGGTTTTTAACGTGCATAGATCATAGCACTCTCCCTTCAAGTGGCATCGGACATCACGCGCGAAAGCTGAGTATGACAAGGATATAATAAGATACGTAAAGAGTAACATGAACGATAGTAATTATCTTATTGGAAAGCAAAAACGATATCAAGTCAGGTGTGATTAGGGTTGATAGAACTCATTAAACGTTTTGATATAGTTCAATGAAATACATATTTTAACAGATACATAATTATAGATTATTGATGATTTTTCGAAAGGGCGACAGCCCTGAGATGAGATGTGGCTGATAAACATCCTCGAGTTTGAAAGACCATTGATTATTTGTTTATCGCTATTTTGCCAATGAGGTCGTTCATGTTTACATTGACAACGTCACGTGCGCCCTTAGTTTCTGACGATAATATTCCATCTCCAGCGAGTAGCATGATATGAAAAATTATCACCAAAAAGATCAAAGGAAAAATGCACAAAATAGCGATAATTGCATTTATTGTAATAAAGAAGGATGTTGAGTTGCAAAATTTATCTTACCAAAGTAATAGACGATTATCCATCTCCATGTTAATCATTAATAAAGGCATCACAAATAGATGGACTGAGAACAGAACAATATACCAAAAAGTCTGAAAACAAAACATTTATTACATATTTAATGTAGCTTTAGGTTCTAGTCTTGTTTACCAATTGTAACACCAATGATCTTATATTTTCATAACCTCATCATAGATACCATTCAGACGCGCGTTTCATCTACAAAAGTCTTAGCAGTGACATCGAAATATTTAAAGGCCAAATAAAGTACGAAGTTGAAGAGCATTGGGGACCTAAAATTCCGAAAGGTTTTGCCAAATACAGCTAGGTATCAATTCCTGCAGTAGAAAATCCTACGTTTTTCGAAAACTTGATGGCATATATATATATATCGTTCTATCGTTTCGTTATGATTAAAATGTCTTTTTGTATTTTCACGTTGGTATTCTCTTGTTTTTGGATGTTCTACATTGTTTAGATATTTGCCCTAGTATTCAAATTATTCTGCTCATTTTGAAAATTATCGAAAAATTTGATGAAGTTGTTTTGCGTATTTCTTTTTGTCTATTGCTTTCTCCTTTTTTGGGGGGATGTGTGGGTAAGGTAGCATTTTTTTGATTGTCAATTAGTTCGTTCCTACATATTTGAGATTCTCCTTGTCTTGCATTCGCTTCCTTACTTTCCTCATCTCTCCCCGTAACGGAACGATTTTAGATATAAACAAGCCAACGGATTAATTATATCAATGAAATGTTAGTTTTGTTTACTTACCGTATGACCATCTATATTCTCTGTACCATACCACATCTTTTTTAAGATTTTCTTTACTGTGTCGTTTTCAACGAAATTTTGGTTTTTACTGTTGATAGCATCCATTAGATATCCATGATTCAACAAAAGCCTTCCTGCATGATTGATGGCATCACCCAGCTCTCTTTCTTCTGTTTTGTTCTCTTTAATTGTCATTTGTTTCTTTCGTTCCTTTGTAACATCAGCATCATAGATATGCCGAATTATGCAGATAACTCTTTCAGTGAAGACACTTGAACAATATATTAACAAAATGAAAAGACTTATATATATATACCTCCCACATCTCCTTCACTTATAACTATTGTTAACAATTGAAGTTACATTACAACATAGGGGAAGGTTTACAAACACATTGTTTATGTGACTTTTCCAAGGCAGCCACATGTTATCCGTTGTTTGTCGTTGTTTATGTGACTTTTCCAAGCCAGCCACATGTTATCCGTTGTTTGTCGTTAGTTTCTGTCTGCCTTATCATTAATCATTCATTCTTATAGTATAAATCAGGTAATTTGTTTTTTTCTTCTGAAATGTGTCACATTTTGTCTTTTAAAACTTACTATATGGTGTTTGGTTCACGCATTTAAAAAGGCCCATAAGATGACATGTAATTGTTAATATCTTTGTCCTATGGAAAGTTGTCTTATTGGCAATCGTATCTCATTTTCTTCTTTTGAATTAACTAGATACACATAAAATCAAGCAATAAACACTCATGCAGAAAAGAAATTGCTAAGTAGATTTACAAAACAAGCAAGTCATTTCTATGTGGAATATTGTTTATTAAGATTCAAATTTCTAGTCATTTCATTTGAAGATATTCACAAATCATCTAATCTCTGAGCAATTTAAAATTGCTATTTTGAATGAGGGCTTGTCATTTAATCATATGTTTTTATATTTTTTTAAATGCATGACCAAATCAGTGACGTCAACTGTACCTTTAGGTCGTAATAAGCTGTTGATGTTAACGTAAACGCTACTTTTAAATTAGTCTTTTAATATCAGATTTATTAAATAAAATTGAGAATGAAAAAGGGGAATGTGTCAAAGAGACAACAACCCGACCATAGAGCAGACAAGAGCCGAAGGCCACCAGTGGGTCTTCAATGCAGCGAGAAACTCCCGCACCCGGAGGCATCCTTCAGCTGGCTCCTAAACAAATATGTGTACTAGTTCAGTGAAAATGGACGTCATACTAAACTCCAAATTATACACAGGAAACTAAAATTAAAAATGATACAAGACTAACAAAGGCCAGAGGCTCCTGACTTGGGACAGGCGCAAAAATACGGCGGGGTTAAACATGTTTTTTGAGACCTATGCTACAATGCACATCTCATCGCAAAATTGACATTTGATTGCCAACATTAATGCTTTGGCTACACAAGAAGCATACACTACGTCGAGGTATTTAAAGCATTCGTCCTTTAAACGCATGAAATAATTGCAACTGGGCGTTAAGTCAGCAGTCAATCAATCAGTAATAAACACGTTGTAATATGTTTTATTTTATTTGCATCATTACTTTTTTAAACGTTGTAGTTTTTCCTTCAAGTGTGTCGCTGTTTTCCAATTTCTGATTTCATCTTCTAATATAGCACACCCAACAAGAAGATGATGATTCCCAATCTGAATGAAGAAATGTTAATTTGGTCATCTTTTATAAGGTATTATATCTGAACCTATATTGTTTTCTGTTTGGTATTAAATTAAGAATTAAGATCCATTTTGTTACATCTGGTGATCCGTTTATTTGGCAATCGCCATGGCAGTCAGCAGGGTTTAAGAACATCCGTTGTTCGACCTGCTAGTCAAATGCGTTTTGTTAAAATATACTTTTTCACTTTTTTGGTATTTTGGAAAATGTTGTTTGTGCTGTATTTAGACCCCTCTACCATGAAATTTGTTTTGCATGCACACGTATAAAAATTGCGGTTTTTATCCAACGCAACCATAGGTTTGAAAGTTGTTTTCAATTTAGACTTGTTTATATATATAGATATATATATTTTATATATTTTGTTTGTTCTCATTTTTTAAAATAAACTTCATCGAATAAACTGATATTTTGTGGTTTGATTCTTCGCTTCTTAACACAATTTGTAATACGAGTTTTTCAGATATAAATTAACGTAAGAGTAAATATATTTTTTTCAGTCGGGCATCGTTCTTTCAACATTCTTGGATCGTCCTTATAGCGTTTGAGCATTGTTAGTACAATATTCGTGTATCTCCATACATCATTCGTTCATTATATAGATAATCATCTAGTTAACTACAGCTTCTCGTTATTTAATATTATATTGTATCATTTAGCGCATGGTATAAATTAGCCTTTCGTTCGTCGTAATATATCGTGCAGCGTTTCTTTCGTCATATGATGTATGGTATCGTTAGCGTTTCTGTAAGGGTATACTATATGATAATTTCCTTGATATAAACTCATCACATCTACAAGGCTTGTAATCTAATGCGTCAGACGGGCGTTTAACAAATAAAATTGTATCGTTCTAAAATTGGTATTTTAATTTGAGTTGTATTTCGTCTTCATACGAATTTTCAGTAGCGCTTTAATTAACAAAGTTGGAAGGCGAACATTCAGTATGCAGTTAAAGAGCATTCAAACCCCTATTTTTAAAGTCGTAACAAATACGGATTATGTCAGCTATATACATCCTCGGATTTCAAATGTTTGGCTTTGAGCGTTTCTGATGAAGGTAAATCCAGAAAAGCGCTTCGGACGCATGAAATTATTAAACGTGTTGTTTTCAATTTTTTACATCACTGGGTCGATACCTCTGCTGGTGGACTATCAGTCCCCGAGGGTATCATCAGCTCAGTAGTCAGTACTTCGGTACTGACATGATTTATAACAAACCTTTCTAAAATTGTCTGTTTATAAGTTTTGAAATTATAAAGAAACTAAGGTTTCAACTCCCTCAGACAAAGTTGACCTTAGATGAATTTGGCTATTTATTTTAGGTTTTTTTGTCATAAAGCTCTTCAACTGTTTCGGTACTTATACATCCCTCGGATATCAAATGTTTGGCTTTGAGCGTTCCTGATGAAGGTAAATCCAGAAAAGCGCTTCGGACGCATGAAATTATTAAACGTGTTGTTTTCAATTTGTTATTCTATACATGAGAGTAGAAACTATTTCAACAGTTAATAATAAAAGGATTGTATGATGAACTACAATTCCAGAAGTATCTGGATGTATCGGAATTAGAACAAAGATTAAACATGTATACCAGCAGCGGTAATGGTCCAATGCAAGTAAAATGTAAATAAAGCCAAACATTTGAAAATCGAATGTTTAAATACCGACTACCATATGTTCAATTCTTTTTGCAGTAAAAGATGACCTTTGAATATATTATGATGAGGTATGTACAACCAGCGGCGTAGGTCATATGTGGATTCTTAAGAATTCTAAAGATCTACTACAAAATCTTTAATCAGAATATTTATTGTTTTGCAGTTATATCAAATGTTTTTAATTTTCTACGAATGGCACTACTATTACCTATGCACAAATGACAGATCGACTACATCGTCTCATGAAACAGAGAGTTTTTTTTACAAAAATGGGGATCGTAGATACAAATTCCTTTTTATGGCCGTGATTAATCTTATTTTGTAAAAAAAAAAAATTACACCGATTTAAACAAAAAAAATACAATAAAAAAGACATAATGAATGTGCTTGACTTTTTAAACGACACTGTGGTTGAGTTTGGTGGATTGATAGTTCAACAGTCGGTATTCTAAGGGGAACTACTTATCAGAGACGGATTTAGGGAGGGCAGGGTACCCCCCCCCCCCCCCCTTTGTCGGAAAAATGTGTTTGATTATTTAGGGAATCACTGAAGCATGACTAAGTGTGCCCCCTCTTGTGGCAGTCTGTGCCCCCCCTCCTTTATGAAAATTGCTGGATCCGCCACTACTAATACTAACTTGCTTACTTCTTTTTGTACCAGTATAAAGCAGAATTCATACAGAACTTTGTCAAAGACAAAACAAAATGCACCTTGCAAAGTTCTTTAGTTTCACTTTCAGACATACTGATGATATCCCTTCACTCAATAACCCACATGGGTGTTACCCTTACACATCAACCGCGTCAACAGAAATTTGAGGAAAGTTGACTATAATCGTTTTCGCGATATGATAACCTCGGTAAACTAATGTTTCCCATATTTACAGAACCTGTTGGAATTTTAGTATTCTTATATGTTATTGTTTTTTTTTAAATTATTGTACTTAATTCTTTCAGTTCCACATAACAAATCTACACATAGACGGATTGGAAATATTAGCTATCACACATTAAGACATCGGAAACCAGTTCATTTTTTTCTGTTTAGAGATGCATTGAATACTCGTAGGAAATAATGTTCTTTCCATATATTGCCGCCTTTGATCTGAATTAGAAATGAGTATTCAAATGTCGTGAAATACTACTGCATACTAAGTGCTATTAGTCAACGATTTACTGGTCGGTTCTATATTGATTCTTTTTCTTTTTATAAAAAATCTTTTCATTTGAACTTACATATTCCAAGTCTACAAGCTGTTGGGCACCAATCCAGTACTGTTTATGCAGCAAAGCCAAAAATACAAGACCGTAACATTCAGAATCCCTATTCATAAGCTTTGCTTCTGGTCCAGTAAAACCTTTAAAACAAACAGCATCATTTGATATCATTTACTAATAAAATGTAAATAAGGTAATATATAAGACACAGATTTTTATAAGATTACTTTAGACTTACAGTTAGAAATAAAATCAATAAATGAAGTATTAAACGGATACACGTACTAAATAAAATTGAGAATGGAAACGGGGAATATGTCAAAGAGACAGCAATCCGATCAAAGAGCAGACAATAGCCCACCAATGGGTTTTCAATACAGAGAGAAAGTTCCGCACCAGGAGACCGACTTCAACTGGCCCCTAAACAAAAATGTGTACTAGTTCAGAGAAAATGGACGTCACACTAAATTCCGAAACATATGAACGAACCAAAATCTAAAAAAAAACATACAAGACTAACAAAGACAAGAAGTTCCTGACTTGTGACAGGCGCAAAAATGCGGCGGGGTTAAACATGTTTTGTGAGATCTCAACCCCCGGTATGCCAATGCTTCTTATTTTGCACCCATACTGGTATACTTGGTTTTGTTACTCATATCAAGCAGAATTGAAGAAAAATAGAAAAAAAAAATCTTGCAAAGATCTTCAATTTCAATTTCAGATATATTGAGGGTTCCAGTCAATCAATACCTTCATTTCAGTGAGTGCTTGCATCTCATATATCGTAGTAAACTTGTGATTCAGGATAATCCCGTAATCAGAAAGTGCTTCAGTCCTTCATCTTTTCCTAGATTTTGACAAAAATTAAGGACGTCTAGCTATAATCTATCACAAACATAATGATTACAACTTTTTGTCAACGTCCTATTTTCTAGCAGGAACATCGTAAAGCGTTTACAAAATGTACATATCTTAGCTAATACAACTCTCGTACATGTTCACACTTTAACGACTTTATCATTTCCTTTTAAGTTATCATAATTCTTCTAATTGTAAATCTGTTATACAAATTATAAATGAAACCATTCCAAATGGTGCTATGAATCAGTTTCCGGACTTGTAAATGGCTCCGGTAAACTTATACTATAAATGACCAATTTAATAATATAACTCTATTCTATTAGATTAATATCTGAAGTCATTTTACTACACAAGGTCATGTTTTTTTCTGACTGTTAATGACGTTTTAACACTTAATCCATTGGATGTTGGGCGTGTATTGATTAATATTTTAGTCTTAGACATTTTTTATTAGTTGTTATTGACCTTTAACTAGCTTTCAGTAACTGCGAGGACTCTCAGATCTGTACTTTCTTTTGTTTTTTTGTTATGTTTTTGTTATGTTCTTCGTATCGAACTGGTGAGTTAAGCCTTTTTTAACTGATTTTGATAGTTTGTACTTTTACACAAATGTTCCCGGTTATATATTATATAAGCCTTTTATAGCTTATTATGCGGTGTGGGTTTTGCTCATTGTTGAAGGCTGTATATAATTGTTAACTTTTGTCAGTTGGTCCCTGGTGAAGAGTTGCCTATTAAGCAATCATACCACATCTTTTTTATATTTATATATGCCATGCTCAACTAAATTGAAGTAAGTACTACAAAACAAAACAAACAAAACAAAACAAAACAAAGCAAAGCAAAACGAAACAAAACTAGCCTGAACAAAAACAGAAGATACAATCAAATCAAATATTGTTAAATGAAATCAACTACAAAGCTATAGATATATGAATTTAAAAGGCTTTCGAAATATTTGACACGCCAAAATGTTGTCTGAATTCTCGCATCGCAAAGCACAACTTCTGGATTTATTTGTATCGGGGTTATATTGGATGAAGTTATCTCAAATTTAATAAATGTATCAGGCACTTGACTAATACAGGAAGTCCTAATTTACATTAGAATATTTACCTAATTGCATACTTCCAAATCTTTAACAAGAAAGTCACAACTCAGTATGGAGACAAACAATTGTATGTCACAAAGACATCTATGAAATAACCATGGTTTCATTTTTTAGTTTTTGTTAGGATGAAGATTAATCAGAGTAATACTTTAAATATTCGAATAATAATATTGGTGTCAAGGTTTAATTTTAATCAATTTAAGTATTCGCTATATTACTATTTGATACAAACCTTTGTGATCAGGCAGTTTGTAATCCATGTCGGTAAAACATTTCTGGTTTGACCATAATTCCTTTATATATTCATACTCCTTTTTAAAATAAACACTAAATATGTAAAGATTGATTAGGCCAATTCATTATAAAGCAAAGCAGTACAGTATCAAGTTAAATATGTAAAGATTGGTTAGGCCAATTCATTATAAAGCAAAGCAGTACAGTATCAAGTTAAATATGTAAAGATTGGTTAGGCCAATTCATTATAAAGTAAAGCAGTACAGTATCAAGTTAAATATGTAAAGATTGGTTAGGCCAATTCATTATAAAGTAAAGCAGTACAGTATCAAGTTAAATATGTAAAGATTGGTTAGGCCAATTCATTATAAAGCAAAGCAGTACAGTATCAAGTTAAATATGTAAAGATTGGTTAGGCCAATTCATTATAAAGTAAAGCAGTACAGTATCAAGTTAAATATGTAAAGATTGGTTAGGCCAATTCATTATAAAGTAAAGCAGTACAGTATCAAGTTAAATATGTAAAGATTGGTTAGGTCAATTCATTATAAAGTAAAGCAGTACAGTATCAAGTTAAATATGTAAAGATTGGTTAGATCAATTCATTATAAAGTAAAGCAGTACAGTATCAAGTTAAATATATGAGTCAATTCATTATAAAGTAAAGCAGTACAGTATCAAGTTAAATATATGAGTCAATTTATTATATGCATATTTGTCTCAGTTCTTTTATTTATTTGTTCAGTGTACGGTGCATATTTGTCTCAGTTCTTTTTACCCACAGCTGATTTATTTGAAAGCCTGTTTTGTGATTCATATGGGGAACACCGGATGTAGGTGTTAATGAAGATGTTTTTTATTCACGCATATAACTAATTGATAATTATTTCATTCTTTTTGTACACTGTTAACAACATTAGAACCTTCACCTCCTCATATATGTATTCTAGAGCACTCTTCAGATCGATTGGCCATTTTATGTACTTTTTTGGAATATTCCACTCCCCTTTCTTCAAAAGGTACATGAACAATGCAGTATGATTGTATGCATGTATTTCTTTCTGAAACATAAAATTCATGCCATGTTATTGAAACATAAGTAAAATATAAAATAACAATCATTAAAAATCGAATTTTTTGTGAGTTTTCTTTCCAACTAACTAAATGAAAAAAAAAATAACCAGTGCTGACATAGAAAATAAAACATATACAAGAATGAACCCTTTGACGTGCAGAGCATGTCCTACTCGTAATTCGAAGTATCGGATAACATGAAGTAACTGTTTGACAGATCCGCAAAATGCTCATACGTTACAACTCATCACTGCAAAGCTCCTGGCCAAATATGAAGTCATAATGTTTAGTAGTCCCACCGCAAAAAATGTGGCATTAAATTCAATCAACAATTCGTTTGCAGTCAATTTAGTATTGTTCAGTAGCGTTTCAGACATTCAGCATGACGTTGATGGGTACAGGTAAGGAACAACTACTAAACAATCTGAACATGGAATGAACAGATCGTAATTGACTGCAAGCAATTTGTCTAACATCACTGAATTTGCTGCGTTGGATAAGTTTGAAAATTATATTAAAGAATGAAAATGTCTTTACGATTTATTGTTCGGTCTTCCAATTATAAAAAAAAAGAAGATGTGCTATGATTGCCAATGAGACAACCTTCCACCAGAGATAAGATGACGTAGAAGTTAAAAACTATTGGTCACCATACATTCCTCAACAATGAGCAAAACCCATACCGCATTGAGCTGTTCAGATCAAAATTGTATTACAATTCTACCAAAAAACATTCCTCAGATGTTCATAAGACGAAAGTCGGACATCGGTATTAGCATATATTTTTATTTTTTTATTTTGTCTAATACGTCTAAATTAGTGTTCAAACGTCGAAAAAGTAAAACCAACAAAAATACCGCTCAAAGATAAATTTGAAACGGAACGTCCTTTATCAAATAGCAAAAATAACAGTTCAAGCACACCAAACGAATGGAAAACAACTGTCGTATTCCTAACTTGGTACAGGCATTTCCTTATGTAAAAAATGATGGATTAAACCTGGTTTTATAGCTAGCTAGACCTCTTAATTGTATGACAGTCGCATAAAATTCCATTATATTGACAAAAATGTGTGAACAAAACAAAGAGACATCATAGGCAAAAATGTAAAACATTGGGATACAGCATTCAACACCGTGTTATAATCGTAAACACTATAAAAACAAACAATCATTTCAACAAAGAAAAACAAAATGGCAAATAGACAAAGCACATAAGCAAAAATTAAAGACAAGAATACATTGTGTGCAAAATAGCAAAATCTTAACCAAAATAGCATCATTTTAGGATCTTTTAACTACAATTTACACAATGTTTTTTTTTACAATATGTTAATATTTTTAAAAAAATAGCATTTAGGGGTACAGCTCATATATCACTTGACTAAAAATATGCGTAAAATGAACATTATACGTCAGTATATGAACGGCAACAGGTTTATGTCGTGAAAGTGAAATCACAGATAACCTTTCTGTACTAAAGAGACAACTTGATATCAAGATGTTTCTGAATCAAAATGATAAACATAATTTTGTTATGCGTAACTAAGATAACTATTTTTGCAACTAATAAATAATGGTTTATATCATACCTCCACCTTTTTAGAGGATATTTATATTATTTCTCTGAGAAATACAACTTACAAATGTTTGCTCTGCTAAATCCTCGTCCATATAAACTAGAAATATAAGATAACACAATTTATACATAGATATGCATTGTTATTGACCACTTAAATTTTGTAAGTTATATTTGAGGTATATTCCAAAAGACTTTGAAAGATACGGTGGGCAGTAAATACAAATACCAATTCATTGACAAACATTTTAGACAAAAATAAACATTTTTTCCAAACAGGCCATGAGTAGCTTTGATCAATTTCAGGACGAACCTATCTCTTAGTTCGTATCTATTTGACACAGAAAAAAAGCCAACAGATGTACAATTTATAATGAGCATTTTTTTTTTTTTAACTTCCATTAATCTTTAATGACAATTTGGTATTAATGATATGTAAATTTATGGTTGAATGAATACTTTTACTTGTTCATAGTTTGAATTGTATCAAGAAATTGACAATACATTCTTGAAAACGGGTTGCTGCAAACAGAGAAGCTGTTGAACAAAGGGTTCCATGTGTTAAGTGGTAGTCATCCCTGTGAATATTTTACTTGCACTTTACG
The DNA here is from genome assembly GCF_021869535.1 of Mytilus californianus. NCBI lineage: Eukaryota > Metazoa > Mollusca > Bivalvia > Mytilida > Mytilidae > Mytilus > Mytilus californianus. The sequence goes on from NW_026262719.1 coordinate 545,210, forward strand.
AAGATGTCTGACCGTTACGAAACAAGTTGTCGCAAATGAAAACGGGCATGTTACAACGATCGTGGCCTTCCATGTTTTTGCCATGGCGTTGTCTGTTTCTCTTTAAATACTTTGTTTCGACTGTCTGATGTGTACCAACGCCTCTTTTTTTTTTATTTCATGTGAAATAAGTCTGTAAACCTAAATTAATTCCTTAAACTGGAGTCATTCAAATCCAAATTGTGTATTAATACCTTATTGTGGAAATATACCTCTAATAAGCATCTGACAAACGATAATATCAAAGTCACACCAGTTTTCCGACATAACACTATCAGACGGAAAATCATCCGTCACTGATTTTGTTTTCTTTAAACGCCATTCACTTTCAGTATCTGTTGTGTATTCTGTAAAACTCTGATCAACGTCTTCCGGCCATAAAACACTAACATCGGACATGTCGTTCTGGTATACATAAAATGGTAAATGTAGGAGTTAAACTAAAACAAAAATCATGACGAGAACCCAATGTTTTGTTCTTTCTTCTGAGTTCCATAGTTTGTTTTGTTTTTTTCGTTTTTTGACATTCGTTGATAAAGCCGTACTACATTCCATGATTTGATTTCATAACTTTGTTATGGGAAACATTCCGAAATGTGTCAAATTTGTTTCAAAACATAAAAATTGAGATTCAACAACATAAAAAAAAAGAAAAAGTTGGTTGCCAATATGGTGTATTGACAGAAATTATCCATCTGACAGTGAGAACTTAGTTTACACCAATTTAACCACTGACTAGTTGTTTTACTTCTATCGATAATTTGTAAAATATTCTGATTTTAATTTATTAGTATCTAAGACTAATTATTTTAACGTAAACTCAAACAAAAACATCATAAATTTATTGTTAAAAATATTGAGAGAATTACTTTTTTTAACATGAATATAAAATTTAAGTATATTCACGTATCGGAATAAATATCTTTTGTATGATTTGTTCAATTTAGTGAAATTTAAACACATTCAAATATATTTGTGAAATTTAAATTTCTTATGTATTTATGCATTCTTTGCGAAATGCAAACTAAGATCATTTTTTAAATGTTGTTCTTAGCAATACAATATTTTACCTTTAATCGAATAATAGGTATCTGCATCTTTTGGCTCTTCCAATGGTTTCCAATGGGTATAATGACAGGTACAACGTACAATCCAAAGAAATCTTTTATCAGCCAAAGAAAGAATTGAAACAAATTTTATAATAAAAAAAACCATAAGAATAGATAAATAGATTATCATAGATATATTCATAATGAGAATAGTAATAATACAAGCTTAAATCAAAGTAACCGCATCGTACAAACGTGGTATGAGACTATTCGTAGATTATGTGCCTTTACTGTAAGTCTAAACAGCATCATAATACCATGTTAATGTCTAATATTAAAATGCGTTTACCTTCTGTCACACTAGACAAAACTTAAAAACAAAAATAAAAAAATAAAACAAAGTCCCAGTCATTTAACCTTTCACTGAAATTCAAGATAACTCCTATATGTCATAGAAGTGAGAGGTCACGAACATGACAGTTGTGTTCCATTCGTTTGATGTGTTTGAGCTTTTGATTTTGTCATTTTATAAAGAACTTTCTGTTTTGAATTTCTTTAGAATTCGGTATTTTTTGTTATTTAACTTTTTCCTAACAATGGTTGAATTTTATTAGTTGCGTTTTTAAGTATCACGTATACGTTGACTAATTTATTTGATGTCACTGCGGTTGTAATTTTATTTACACTAAGCATTCAATATATCATAACTATATCTTGGAGGTATACGCAATATCTATCTTTTAAACATTCTTTATTAAATAGTAATCAATGTATCACTCATTAAGGATATCAGGCTTATAATTTAGTACGCAATACGACTTCGCCTACCAAACCCCCAAAAATGTTTATTTAGATTTAGCCACGCCCCTTTTACTGAAATAACATTAATGTTTTGATAAATAAACATGTCATACAACTGTTAATATTTAAGTCATATTTAGAAAAAAGGGTAGTTATTTGTTAGATAACATACATTCTGCAATTTCATTAAAGTAATCCATTTCGTTTCCTGGTTTCCATGATCCATTGATGTCCACTCTTTCGAATCTACGAAATCCTTGTTTTACAAGTTCCTAAGAAAATATTGAAATCCATATATTATGTATCATTGGTATCATTCAACGAGATTGAGACCCAACATTTACAAACTCTTATGTGGTTACATACATTTATGATTAACAATGTATAATGAATTAAAATAATAATCATACAAAATACATATTCAACGATTGCACATTTTTTTTATTGAACATAAGTACCTCAACGTACCATAATTATTGCTTTATCTGTCTTGTAGTGGATGAAAGCAATATCGGTAGAATCACAGATCAGTAAAACTCTTGTTCCTACAAAATGACAAGGCAATTTGGTCTGTCCTGAAAGAACGTGAAAAGAAAACAATTTATACATTTGTGGCGACCAAAGCGCTTCTCCTAATTGGCGTTAATCAGGATCGTACATACCCCAAAAATGTTTAACTACCGGAACACGTGATCAACTAGCTGACGAACCGATGCAATTCAAAACAAAGAAATCTAAGGTCAACCTCGACTGGGGGTTAAGAACCTTACTTTGTTAATAATTTTTCAATTGATAATTTAAAAACAAAAGTGTGTTATGAATCATGTCAGCACCTAAGCAGCGACTACATCGACGTAATATCTAAAACACTACAAATATTCCTACTCTTATTCCCCTCTCAAACCGTTGCTAAGGGACGTCTCAAGTTTTGTCATGAATTGATACTTCATATACTCTCTTTTCAATATGTTTCTCCGTGCTTGAGGTGTATGCTTCTATGTTTTTTAACATTTTTACCTATTATGTTTGTTTGTTTTCCTCACACATTGCTGTCAACATAATAGAAATCTATGCGACTGTCATACAAGTGAGAGGTTTAGGTAATTATAAAACCAGGTTTATTCTACCATTTTCTAAATAAGGAAATGTCTTTACCAAATCAGGAATATGACAGTTGTTTTCAATTCGTTTGATGTGTTTGAGCTTTTAATTTTGCCATTTGATAAAGGACTTTCCGTTTTGAATTTTTCTGACGATGACTTCTCTCATATATGTGCTCGTTAGTATTCCCGCTATCGGCCATTTTGTTGATGGAATTGGTATACAGTTCGCAATATACATGTACATACGTCATTTTTTCCAAACTTCTAAAATATATCTCGTGTGCCTCGTTGTTGAATAAATGTTTGTATAGGATCTGCAGGCTAAGAGCAATTGTTGGAAATTTATGTATATACTATATACAAAAAAGAAGATGTGGTATGTTTGTCAATGAGACAACTCTCCATATGAGACCAAATGACACAGAAATGTCTGGTTTCTTGGCCAGATATATATATAATTGATCATTTGTTTATGTTTCTCCATGTTTATATTCACCAATGCACAGTAGTTGTGTCTTGCAATGAATTCTGATCAAATCGGTGCTAGGAACCGTCTTAAACTTTAGGGAAGCGATAGTATATTGGAGATTATATCCAAATAGTATGCACATTTTCCAAAAAATGATCCCCTCCGCTTTCAACCAGAGTTGCCGAGGATGACGAACTTAGAGCAGCAAAGATGAAATATCTTGCCTCTCGGGTGACTATTATCCAAGCGTTTCTTTAAGCAAATTCCTTCGAAAGAAAAAATGTATAATCGATGGCAAGGTATTGGTGCTTAATATAAAATCATAAGATCCAAAATAAGAGAACTTAAAAATATTTTTTTCCCAGGAAATCCGGTATCTTTTATTTTGTTTCTTTTTTCTTTGAATTTTTCGATATTCTATCCCACAGATGGGTTTCTGCTGGCGATTGCTATTTTCGCACTTTGAGAAAAAACAAAAACTGTTGCGTTTAAAATTCATTATTGGCGAAAGATTTTGCGAATAAATAATAACCGTTTGACTACGTCTATATTGTTAATTGTTGTCAGTTTTTTCGGACTTCTTCCCTGATCAGACGATACTGGGATTTCACCTTGAACTTGTCGCGCGTTACGATTGTGAAAGAAAATCAATAATCAGCTGATTGCACTTTTTAGCTATCGGTAACAATGGACTATTTAAAAAAAAAGGGTGTTGATTGTGGATTCAATGAAATTGTGTGGTTAAATGGCGTTATATGTCACCTTAAGGATAGTTTTAAAACTTTGATAGAAATAATTATTTTGAAGTGGGTACTTAGCAATCGTTATAGGGATGCACGTGTTTTATTTGAATCATAGTTTTACATCTCAACTTTTTCTTTAAACGATGGCCCAGAACAGGAAACTGTTTAAATGAAGAAAAATGTTCAAAAGTTAGAAAATCTTTGACCTTATAGTCTTTTTCCTTGAACTTTGATAGAAGTAATTGTTTTGTAGTAGGTACTTCACATTCTTTTTTGCAACGTCACGTGTTTGAAGCATAGTTTTACGTCTCAACTTTTTCTTTTAACGATGGTCCGGAAAAGAAATCTGTTGTTATGAAGAAAAATCTCTGACTTTAGTCTTTGTCCTTCAACTAGACGGAAAGTATCTGATAGACTTATTGAAAATGAATCCAGTGTTCCCAGAAGTCAAAAATGATGATTTTATGATTTATATTGCAATTTCATAGTATCTTTAAAAAAAGTAAATATTTGTAATTGTTGAGTGTTTATTTGTTACAACGTAGACAGATTAAACAAAATATATGTAGAATCAGAGATTGTATTACATGTCTCCGCTAGAATTATAATAGATTAGACAACAATGCTGTAAAATGATTTTTTGTGTAACAAAGAAGAAAAAAATTTAAACGATAAAATATGTTTATGAAAGTGGCGAAAAATATATTATTTTGGCGAAAGAGGTGGACAAACTGAAAATTGAATCAGGTGAAACCCTGCCTAACAGTGTCATAAAATACCATTATATATTTGATATGAGCATCTTATCTTAAGGCAGTGTACTTGGTGGTAATGTTGACATCATATTAAATAATTGTATCTAATATTAGAGAAATCGAAAATAATTTCAAGAACTCCGGATTTTTCATGAATTTTTAGACCTTTATTCCTAAAAAGCTGTAAAATCCCGTTATATTTGTATCTGACTTAATATATCAAGACACAGTACTTGGTGGTTACATTGAATTTTCCCTTAATAAGCAAATTTTTAGATGCAATATCAGAGAAAATGTAAAAAAATACAGAAATCTGTTGTCTTTAATAATTCTTTTAATTTGTTTCCTCGAAATGCACGTGTATTGATTTGAATAGGTTATCTTCATGTGTTTTTGTATCAAAGATATCACATATACTAGTTAATGAAGTACTCTTTTATAAAAGTGTTATTTTCATTCGCGAAGAAGGTGACTACATCCCCCCAACCCTACCCCCCAAAAAAACTCCAAAAAACCGGAAAGGACTACCAATATGACTAAGGAACATGTAGTTCCCTGTGCACCTGTACACTTAGTGTGGTTGGAGACATTTAAACACTAATAGATGACTCCCTACAAAACATTTTAAAATCATTGCCTTTGATTCACATGACATTGTTTTTTTTCAATTTGTAATTTGTTCTAATAATTTAGAAAGCTTTGCATATACTTACTTGCAAAAGATATGACTTCTTCCATTAGTTTCAATCTGTCATCTACTTCTCGATTAGCAAATATGAGACACGTCAACGGTTTGTGTAACTTTCGTTTGTCTCCAAACCGCAACGATTCCCAACAGATCACCTCAATCTATAAATAAAAGTTCTATGATGCAATAAATTGGAAGAGAAAATTGATTATTACAAACATATGCTGAAGATTATGATGACGATGAATATATTGCAATATGATCGTATCGGATATACATTGTTTGGAAAGCGCTAGTAGTAAAAAGTAAAACATTAGTTACTAGGCAGTCAATTATCAATGTTAATCTGCATTGTAGACTGTTTTCTAAGAACTATTTTTTCTATCTTTGATGATTACATTTTATCAAAAATACCAAACTCCAAGCTTAATGTCCATATAACTTGACAAAACCAAACGCTCGACTATATTAAACAACGGAACGAAAGGAAAACAACAGTCATATTCCTGCCTTGAAACAAGCATTTTCGGATGAAAATAGTGGGTTTAACCTGGTTTAGTAGCTAGCTAAACCTTCCACTTTATCAACAAAATTAGATTAGCAACCCAAACAGACATAATTTGTTATCGTGACAACAAACGGGATCCAGCAGCCAAGTCACGTATTCCTATATATATATAAGTTTTAGGATTTGTGCAACGATATTGATAAAAGATAAAGATATAAAAAAGATGGAATGAAATCGTATTGACAGATATTTCGGACCAACAAATAGACTTCATCAGTGTCAGTCCCTTCTCAATATGTGATATAACAATGAGTTCTGTGTGTGTTAATAGAGCTCACACATTCATACAGGTGATCTTGTACTATGTCAAATTAAGTAGACGTGAACGGGTATCTTTGACATTACTGGATGTGTATTTTGTTAACCTACAATGTTTTACCATTAAGAACGTATGGGTCTAAAACGTGCGTGAAGAATTTCAACGAATCGTTTATGCTATATGAATTTGTTGCATTAGTTTAAAATGATTTTAAGTTTTTATCATGTTATCTAGTTGATGAATTTTTATTTGTAAATAAGTATTTTCGCTTTAAACTAAAGTTTTAGTAAATTGAAGGACTTCATGTCTGATTAAAAACAATTATATATATATATATATTATAATATTTGAATAGCTCTTGCCGCGATATAGCCGTTTTTTGCTGATGAGGCGTAAAGCAATCATCAATCAATCAATCAATTTAACCAGACAGACTCTACAAGAACATGGTATATTGAACTAAGTTTTTGGTTTTATAGCAATACAATTTTTATTTCATGTTTTTCATTACCTATTTTACGCAACGATGATTTTGTGAATTTTTCTTTCATTTTCTATGTTACATTTTCATTTTAAAACTATAAATTCATGACCCGCGGAACGGATGGTGCTCATTTTTGCCTCATTGTCTTCTCTGTAAGGTTGTACTTTGTGTCATATTACTTTTATTTATATTGTCTTACATATACCGCGTCGGCCTTTTTTTCATGATTTGATGACAAAATGGGCAGGTTAAATTTACACTGTGTATAATTTTTGCTGAATGAGAAATACACGCGAAAAAATAACTATATCGTATTGATAAAGATGTAAACAACATAAACTTGTGTAACTGACAAGAAATCGAATACAAATAAATATGACTAATACAAACAAAAATACACATAATTCAGAGAACTTTTATGGAACGTAAATTATGTGCATTGGAGCATGCTCAAACTTGAAGGTTTTGATCATTACAGATATACAAAAATCCATGTAAATGTGAATTATTTTCATTTTATTTTTACATTACATGCAAAATGTTCGGATTATGACACAAATCAATAGATTAACATTCTCCATTTCCATTCTCATTCCCCATTTCCATTCTCAATTTTATTTAACATGTCACTGATTGCTGCGTTGTCAAAAGGTGTGGAATGTATGATTAATCGATATAATTATTATGAAAACAGAGATCTTAATTAAGTATGCCCATTCTTTAGATCCGTCCAAGAACACAAAAGACTCGGTAATTTACAGTATAATGTATGAAACTGTCGAACAACGATAAATCTTTCAATTTGCAGTGAAATTTACGCGGGGTCAAATTTTCGCGTTTTTTAGTAGCTGCGAATAAAGCGAAAATTAATCACACGCGAAAAAAACCCGATATACGGTACATCCAGTTGTCATTTTTATTCTCATGACTATCATTTAAGATAACCAACAGACTTTAAAAATTGTATTTTAATCAAATGCAGGATTTATAACATTCGTTTTCGGTGAACATTATTAAGAAACAACAAAACCTCTACCTTTTTCTGTGCGAATCCATCTCCGAACTCAACTATACACATACCACAATCGCCTAGAAATATAAAGATTAATCAACTAAAACACGTGTATATTATGTAAATATTCTTGAGGACTCTTTGTAGGTGGTAAAGTGAATCCAAACAGTTAAGAAAATGACTTCAATGTACTTTATAATATTTCATTATAAAAAATAACAAAAACAAATTACAACTAGTATGAATAGCTTGAATTTTCATAAAAAGTAAAAATAACAAAAATACCGAACTCCAATAAAATTTCAAAACGGAAAGTCCCTTATCAAATGGCAAAATTAAAAGCTCAAACACATCAAACGAATGGAAAACAACTGATATATTCCTGAATTAGTACAGCTAAACCTCTTACTTATATGACAGTCGCATAGAACTCAATGGAATTGCCAACAAAATGTGTGAGCAAAACAACCAGACAAAATAGATATACATGTCAAAAATTGGGGTACAGCAGTCAATATTGTGGTCTAATCGCAATCACTATAAAAAAAAGCAACTCTGTCAACAAAGAAAAACAAAATGGACTATAGATACTCTATAGACAAAGTACATAAGCAAAAATGAAAGACAAGAATACAAATATGACCATACCACAATAATACAATGTAGGGATGTATAAATACCGAGCCACGCCAAAAGGATATTACCAAAAATGGACTAAACAGTAAAGGTTTAAAATATACAAAGACACATAAAAAGAACAATGTTACACGTAATTGAGATGATAAACAACGTCAGTAACTAGAATCTACACTTCAAGACCATCATGTATTATTTGTGAAGGTGAAAAGGAATATTTATCAACAAGGTCTTGGTATCTTCCGATGGATTTTTTTTTTGAAAAAGAACGCGACATTCTTTGACATCAACCTGATTCCTTACTTTTCTGCTCAGCCACTGGTGACGTTTTATAAACTGAGTAGCAGCTGTAAGCTCTTGAATACCGAATGAGTTGGGAAATGTATATTCCATATGCGTTGAAGTTTGTAAATTGCTGTTAAGGTGGGAGAAATTTATAGTTTCGAAACTGAAATCGTCTCGTTTGTCATAGACTTTCCACAAATGTAAGAAGTATGTAAGTCAAAATATAACAGGCAGTCTACTGTTCCTAGTGTTGTAATTTACTAAGTTTGTACGGAAACTTCAACTTTTGATGATAATTAAAAATTGCAAATGTTTCTTCAGTTTGTAATTATATAAACTGTCCACAGTGGCTTTCATCCTAATCTTGAATTATAAATATCCTTTCATATTTTTTATAATCCATTTTGAATTTTCGTAAAATGCAGTTTGGTTTGCTTATATACTACAATACATTTGCCCAATCAATTATGCTTTATTTACAATTGGAAATGTTCCTCTAGAACATATATCATTGTTAAGTTACTCTTTTTAAATAAAACTTTGTAAAGAATAACACTGTTTGAACCCTTCAGTACAAATAAGTCAAAGACTTTTGTAATGTATCAAATCACTTTGTCCAATCTCTTGGACAATTAACAAAGCACATTATATTCCATTTTTTAATATAATACCGATTTAAAAGAGAGGCGAAAGATAACAAAAAAACATTCAAACTCACAAGTTGAAAATAAACCGAACACGCCATGGCAAAAAAAAGAAAAAGCCACACAGACAAAAAACAGTACACAAATCACAACTTAGAAAACTAAAGACTGAGCAAAACAAACCCCACCAAAAACTGGGGGTGATCTCATGTGATCCGGAATTGTAAGCAGATCCTGCTCCACATGTGGCACCCTTCGTGTTGCTAATGTCAGTACAAAACAAGTGATACGTCTAATTCGGTATGTCATATTCGGGGAAAAGGGGCCGAGATTGTAGTTACAACAATTGGAACATATCTGTAGGGCAGTCTTGGTTTAAAAGCTTCCTTGTGAGCAGCAACCCTCTACCAAGGAAATCATGATAGGAAATACAACCCTGGAATATCGTATCAACTGGGAGATATATACTCCGTATGCAGTTGCTGCTGGAATGTTGCTGCATAAAATTGGAAAGTTCACAATTGGGAAGCTGAAATCATCTCTTGGGTCGCAGAAAATCCCGCTGACGGAAGGACAAGAACTTGCAAGCGCAATCTAAATATATTGTTGCTGTTTATTTTCATATGCTAGTAGTGTAATATAACCATGTATAGCTATTGTCTTCTCAGCTCAATTAAAAACCTCATGTAAAAGTGAAAAACATTTTCATCATGTAAGGTCAATAAAAAAGATGAAATGCCGAGATGTATCATTGCAATGTCACTTTATAGCATCTACTGTGTTTCAGAATAGTCGGACAAAGAAAGATGTCAATCTAAATGGTTGAAAGCTCAGAGAAATAGAGCAAGTATATAATTGCAATTCAAACCCACCATATATTTATAATATATATAAGTATATCCAATACCTTCAATATACTGTCTTTTTAAATCTGTAATTTTGTAACCATAGAAGGTTTTACAATGTAACATCCTCCCACCAACACTTTTATGGCCTTGAATTTCCTGTTAAAAATAAATAAGCTTAAACATTACAAAAAGCTGTTAAAACAATTTCAATACTTTTTTTCTGACAGCACACTTGTATGGCCTTGAATTTCCTGTTTAAAATATCTAAGCTTAAACATTACAACATAAGGCTATTAAAACAACATAAATACTTATTTTTTTATCAGAGACATTCAGAAGGGTCAACAATCTCCATAGTTTATGAGAACATATTATTAAAAAGGTCAAGGTTTTATCTATATCTACTGAATTCTGTTGATGAAAATTTTCTACAAATGATGGAAATTCAAATGGGCAACGTTGTGTTGCATTTATTTATTACAGCACATCTAAGGACACACTTCTATCTGTTACCAAATTAGGAATATTCTCCTTTACTGAATTTCTCTCTGAATCGTAAATCCAACTTATTTTAAATTTAAGCTTAAAAGTACGAACAAGGGTCACAATATACTAGTATAACGTTTGTTATGGCTTTTGTGTAACACCAAAGTTACAACATAAAATTACACCAAAAGTTAAGCAATAATTGAATTTATTGAAAAAAAATTGGTCTTGATTATATTTTGTTGAGAGAATTTCTACATCATATATGACAAGAAATTAAAAGAAGTTTTTTCAATATAAATATAAAAATTTTATGGTTTATTTTTTAGTGATTGTGCTAATGATTAGTTAAATAAGTCCTATCCAACTGATTGTAACAGGTTGTTATTATGTTGTGCAATTACAACGGTCTTGCAGGTAAGTAAGAGTGGAGCCCTCACATACAATTTACACTCGGCTAAACAATGTATGTGCCTGACCTAGGAGACTGTTAATCTGTGGTTGACGTCCTATTTATTTTCTGTCCCATGATACTGTTATTTTGCGGTTAACGTCCTATTTATGTGTCTGTCTTAAGATATTGTTATTTTATGGTTGACGTGTGTAGCTGTATGCAATCTTCTATTTTGTTTATACCTTTTGTATTAATGAACTTGAATTGTTTCATTCCGTCATATCTTTAATTCAGGCAGAAAAAATGATTTAACAAATACCATTTAACAACACGTTATTCTACTATGTTAATATTATTAGCTCATGGACTGACGCAGCCAAAGAAACATAACAATACAATGCTCAGGTCTATACAGGAATGAATAGTTTGGTAATGTGGTTCATCTATGAGTTCAGTCGTCCATTTGTAGTCAGTCCTGTACTAAATAAAAATTAAAGAGATGTGGTATGATTGCAAAAGAGACTACTCTCCACCAGGGATTAAAAAACAAAGAAGCTAACAATTATAGATCATCGAAAGGCCTTCAACAATGAGCAAGATCCATACAGCCTTGTAAGCTATAAAAAGCACTGAAATGACAAATATAAAACAAATCAAACGAGAAAACTAATGGCCTGATAACCGATTAGAATAGTCAATCCGTCAGACGCTAGATAGAAATAAGTGGTAAAGTCTTTCCGTTAGACGATAGAAAAAAATGAATACCAGGAATGGTTCTTTCATTGCTGAAAGTCAATCCGTCAGACGATAGAATAAATGATGGCCAGGAATGGTTGAAATGTTTTAAAGTATTTAGTATTACCCAGGTTGGGAAAAAAGTGCCTGAACATCATTTGTATTTAAATTGACTAAATAACTATTGTTTTATTTAAAGTTTTGATATTTCAAAGATATTTAGGGTGGGATGTACTTACCAAGTTCTTTGTTTTTCGACGACCCTCATCTTCAGATTCCGATTCCTGGAAAAGACATACATGCATCTCTATCAAGACGGTGCGTGAAAACTTTGGAAATAAATGATATGAAATAACCCTATATCTATTGATCATCTGTAATATCTTTAACGGTACAAATCTTATTGCACCAGATGTGCATTTTGAAAAATAATGTCCCTTTGGTGAGGTTTGAGCCAAAAATATTTGGTAATCGAAAATCTGTTACGAACGTTTAAGAGACAACTTGATGCAGTTTAATGAAATAGTTTATTTTAAGGCAAACAGTAGACAATATAGTTTTACTTCAAAGAAATTCCCGATAGAGATGGTTTTTCTTTACTTATATTAAAAGGATATCTCTCTCCTGTTAACATTAAACAATATAGTAAAATTTCTATTAAATATTGCAAATCTATTTTGGTTTAAAAAATTATACGAAGGAGATAAATCACAAAACCCCTACAAATGAACTTTAAAGCTATATGTTTTATGACTTATCATTATATTAGTATGCAGAAGTTTGGTCACTTGTTCAATAATTTTTCGCTCAATTTGTTTATTTAAAGAACTATTTTTTTTAAATTATAATAACGATTTCATTTCTGTTTTTCTAAGAGACAAATCAATGTTGAATGTTAAATGCATGTGGTGCGTCACTAAATTGTACAGATAAACATGTGATTACTAAGGAAAGAGGCGTTATTTTTATTGTGCATTTATTTGTATATTTTAAGATAATGACAACATGTTAGGTCGTCTGAGTATATTATTATAGAGGACTTGACATCATCCCCGTTTTTTTTGTAGGACTCGTGTTACTCAATCGTTACATTTGTATGCGGTGGTTGTCTTTTCGCCATAGTTAAAGTCGTATGTTTGTCTTCTGCTTGTTTGTTTGAATGTCCCTTTAGTATCGTCTGCTTCTCTGTTTAAACTACCATGGACATGAAGTATTCAGTTGTTGAACCAGCACGTACTTTTATACATTGTATTTCTGCTGTAACATTTAATTCGTTATTGGCTTCCTTGGAGTTTACAATAAAACATAAAAAAACGAATTTGAATAAAATGTTCACCATACCGATTTGGTAATCCATTCTGTATCCGTCGAACCAGGCATTAATTCTATAATTTCTGAAACAAATCAAACCAAGACCTTAAAATGTTGTTTTTCATTTTAGCCATGCGATGTTTTCTCTTCGACTTATACGAATTTTGACTGACACTTTGTTTCTCCCGATTTTTTCTTTTATTCATAATTGTGCCTTCTAAAAGATTTAAGCTATTATCACATTGATAAAATCACTTGCCTCTTAAACATATCGTTATGTTTAATGGATTATGTTCGAACATACTTTGGTTTACAATCATGAGCCTTTAAAAATAGTTGTTGGCTAATTTTATTTTGCCAAAATGTATCTGTTTCGATGTTATTTTAACAATGTATGATGTCAATAGCTATAGGTTGTTAAATATATCTTATACGTTGGTTAACTAAATTATCACAAAAGAAAAACAAGTAGGCATAAAAAAAAACAAGAAGTAATATAACAAAAATAACATAAATAACGAACTCCAAGGGAAATTCAAATCGAAAAGTCCCTTATCAAATGGCAAAATCAAAACAGCAAACACATCAAACGAATTGAAAACAACTGTCGTATTCCTGACTTGGTACAGGCATTTCGTAATGTCGAAAATTTTGGTTTAAACCTGGTTTATAGCTAGTTAAACCTCTCACTGACTGTCATATAAAATTCCATTATATTGACAACAATGTGTGTACAAAACAAACACACATAATAGGTAAAAATGTCAACAATAGGGGTACAGCAGTCAACATTGTGTTATATAATCTTAATCAATATAAAAACAAACAAAAATGTCAACAAAGAAAAACATGGCATATAGACAAAGCACATAAGCAAAAATGAAAGATTGGAAATACAAAAAGGGCTACAGCACAACAACAAACGAACAAAAGAACAAACCAATTACAGAATAGAAACACATAAGAATGTTACTCTACGGAAGAAAATTAAAAGAAAAATAACAATAGATTGAATACATAGTTATCGATTGATACAGTGTAGCCTTTGAAAAATATTACATATTTTGATATAAAAAAAATTGAAATGTATAGAAATTTACACCAACATTTTGTATAAATATTGTTTTTTTCTTCCTTTCCTCCATATATCAAATTTTTTTAACATTATGGACAAAATAAGACTATTTTTTCACTAAACAACCGATTAGTTACATTAGATATTTCGGAAAACGTTATTTCGAAAATATGTCGTTTTTCTTTTGTATTTTTGTGCGCACCATTGGTGGTAATGCCTTATTTTAAACACTCGTCGGTAAATTCAATATTTAAGTAACTTACAATGAAGAAATATTAACTATTTTTTCAATGATTGATCCACTATAATTGCATTTTTTTTTTAAATTTCATTTCGAAGACTGGTTGAGCAGCCATACACCGTATTTAAGCGAAGGTCTTACATTAGAATAGAGAATGGAAACGCGGAATGTGTCAAAAAGACAACAACCCGACCAAATAGCATAAAACAGTCCAGGGCCCCCAATGGGTCATCAACGTAGCGCGAAAATTCCCAACCCGAGGGCGGGCTTCAGCTGATCCCTGAATTAACTTACTTATGTAATGGTCGACGCTTTTATATTTCTGAAAGTTAATAAGTGCGCATTAAAGTAATGTCCGATCAAAAATTAATGTTACCTGACATCGTTATTGTTATGACTCAATGTAATCGTTGGATTAATTTACAATTAACAATTAACATCAACATCATTGCATATGACGTCCATTTGATGTATACTGATATATATATATATATGTTATCTGGTATATATATGTTGTCTTAAACATATATGTTGTCTTGGATATGTATGTTGTCTTGGATACATATATTTCTTGGATATATATGTTGTCTTGGATATACATGTTGTCTAGGATATATATGTTGTCTAGGATGTATGATTTTATTAGTTTTTGGCTATGAACTAGCTTTCAGTAACTGAATAATCTTAGATTGGTACTTTGTTTCTTTATAAAAATATTAAAATGAGGGAAGTATAACCGCAAATCCAATAAGAAACTAATCAGAAAATAATGAAGTAGACGTTAGTAAGGGAATATAAGGAGATGAGGTATGATTGCCAATGAGACAACTATCTACAGGAGTTCAAATGAAGTTGATGTAAGCAATTGTAGGCAATCATACGGCCCTCTACACAAAGTGTTTTTTTAAAGTTTTTTTAATCTGTGTATCGATATGAGTCAGGTCTTTTATAAAAGATATTTTTTAGGGGGGCGGGGCTTTTATTATTTTATCGATAGTTGCTTTATTGACATTCATCCCATTAACTTTTATTTCAGTTTATATACAACTTACCAGCCATCACGCTGAAACTTCTAAGTCCAATTTTGCTTCAACCAGATGTTATGATGATGCAGACCACAAATATGATAGTTATTGTTAAATCTCATATGAAAAGATACATGTATAAAATTAAGAATGCATGACAATTAAAACTACCAATTGTGAATCTTAATATTCAATACTTTTAGTACAATCTCAACAAATTAAAGCATATTTCGTAATAAGTAAGTAATAAAAAAAGCATTTTATACACATTTGATCATGCGTCCGTATATTTAAACATGCATTGGGATAGTAAACAGGATATGCGAAAAAGGTAAAATAACAAAAATCACGAACTCCATGGCAAACTCCAAACGGAAATGACAAATATAAAAGCTCAAACACATCAAACGAATTAAAAACAATTGTTATATTCCTGACTTGGTACTACCATTTCCTTATGTAGAAAATGGTGGATTAAACCTGTTTTTATAGCTAGCTAAACCTCTCACGTTCATGCAAGTCGCATAGAATTCCACTATCTTGACAACAATGTGTATCACTATAAGAACAAATAACTAGTTCCACAAAGAAAAACAGAATGGCATATGAACATTCTACAGATCAAGTACATAAGGAAAAATGAAAGACAAGAATACAAACCAAAGCACAATAACACAATGTGGCGGGATGTATAAATAACGAGCCATGTCAAAAGTATATTACCAAACCTGGACTAAACAGTAAAGTTTAATAATATACAATGGCAAATAAAAAGAACACTATAACACGTAATGAAGATTATAGTACCGAGAATCTATACTTTAAGACCATCATGTATCATTTGTAAAGTTAATATATATTTATCAACTAGGTCTTGGTATCTTTCAATGACCTGTTTCAGAAAAAGGACGAGACATTATTGGACATAATCCTGGTTCATCAACTTTTATTTAGTCTGAGTAGCAGCCGCAAGCTGCTGAATACCGAATGAGTTGGGAAATGTATATCCCATATGCAGATGATGTTGGCATATTGCTGTTAAGGTAGGGGAAATTTATAATTTCAAATTTAAAATCGTCTTGTTTGTCATATATTCTGGTACTAACATGACCGCTAATGTCAAATTCAAAGTATAAGTCTAAACATGAGGCGGAGGAAGCCGTGTCTGTTGTTTATTTAATTTCTAGTTCTGAAGGAAATATTAATGGAACCCAATCAGAAAAGTTTTGATTGTTAATGGGAAGAAAATCATCAATATATCTTAACGTGAAATTAAATGACCTGTTATTAACAAGGTTTTTTTCAGGGTATGCAATACAGGATAATTTTATATATAAAGGTTTAATTGAAGCATCTATATCAGAATTTTGGAACAACTTAAAATATGATTTATCTGAATAGTACATGGTAAAAATAAAAGGTTATGTCTACCTGTCATATCGATGAGTGAAGGTAATGATTCATCATACAAAACTCGATATATTAAATTAACTATTATGACTTTGATGACACTTTCTGATCATTCTTTATTAAAATTTTAATGTACACGGTGTTTATAGTGTTCATAAGAAAACTGTCACATGCGTTACTCTGTCCCATAGACTTGCACTTAGCAAAAGAAAAAAAGCTTTTGTAGAATTAAAGCCTCCGCATAAAATGTGCAGTCATTTATTGGTGCTGGAGAGTAACTCAACAAGAAAACGACAATATGTACTCGACCAGTATGGTTAACAGACTGTGTTAAAACACGCAATCCTTGATGTCGGGAACATTATTTTTTGGGCAACAGTAGTTTACCGATGTTCAGATCCTTTCCAACAATATACAAAACGAGCATAAACAAAAAATGAGGAGCGAGACGGGATGCAACGCCAGTGTGAGCGTATCCTGCTATATATTCATCGCCCGTTATACCAATCCACACCCAGTAAACATGTCAAAATTTGGATTGAAGGATTGTTTGTTGTTCCACGTCCAGTGGCAAAATTTGTTCACGAAATCTTTAAAACACATGACTCGATCAAAATTTGACTTTTCCTTTTTTATGCGGTTGCTGTATGAACCATACTCTAAAATAAAGCTACCTATATGACAAGTCGTTGTTATATTCATATTTGTTTCTTATCTATACATTATTCTCCTGTTGGAGACCGTATGTTAAAATGCAAGTCGAGTTTTTTATTGTGTTTTTTTATCTAGAAATAAGAAGATGTGATATGAGTGTTAATGAGACAACTCTCCATCCAAGTCACAATGTGTAAAAAGAAAACAATTATAGGTCAAAATACGGCCTTTAACACGGAGCCTCGGCTCACACCGAACATCAAGCTATAAAGGGCCCAAAAATGACTAGTGTGTTTGAAACAATTCAAACAGGAAAACCAACTGTCTAATCTATATGAAAAACGAGAAACGAGAAACACTTATGAACCACATCAACAAACAACAACCACTGAACAACAGGTTCCTGACTTATCTGTTGTTTTTTGTGTGAAGAATAATTTTTACTCAAAATTTAATACATATAACACGCTATACTGCTCCCAGTAGTATTTAGAAAACACTCTGATCGTTTTTTTCCTGTTGGTTGATGTGTCGTACAAATATGCACTGGATCACTTACTATTCTTACTAGATTAACGGGAACAGAACAAAATCAAACGCGAGCACTTGATCGTTGGATAATTTCTTTCCTCTAAGTAAATAAGGAAGATATCCTGAAACACAATTGTTTGATCACCTTAACTAAACAGTTGTTAGTATCAGGGGTAAATAATCGTGAAACTAAACCAACCAAGGTACAATTGAAAATTCAAAACCTAATAAAAACTTTTAGTATAATTTAACCCTAAAGCATCACCAAATCCGGATAAAGAATTAGATATTTGGTGGATTGATTGTTGGTTGATTAACGTCCAGTGGAAAATATTGTCTGCATGTTCAGGACAAGAACATATTTACAGTTCATACAATAGGAAGGTCTTGTAATCGAGGCCGACAGGGATGAAGGTCGGGGAAATTTAGACTGCAACGGGAAAAAGAGGCTATATTGGATAGGGACATATATTTTGCCTTCTAACAGCCCACATATGACCTATCTAGGATTAATACCAAGGGTTCTCAACGTATACAGAGCATGGCACTTTCTCTACACAAGACATCGGATTTAACGTCCCTATTATGACCGAAAAATATTTCTGAAAACTTAACGCCAGAATATTTCGAGAGAAAGCTAATTAGCCAGGAAGAGGTCGCCTCCATTAATTGAAAATATATACATGGGCAACGATCTATTGTTATGAAATATTAAAGCAAAAATGGCAAAGCCAAAATAAAGGTCTTCAAAGCCTTCTCTTCTAGCATGTAGATGCATTTTGACTCAACGGTAGGAAATATTAAATTGCTTTCAGTTGTCTTCTTTAGAAATCTCGTCATAACTCACTCTGTTTGTAAACATGTATATACATCGCATGTATTTATCTATTATAAGATTATTTTTTTTTTCGGTAATGACAAGTTATATTGGTCTCTTTGTTGGTAATGAATAACACAAATATTAAGAATACAAAAAATCATAAAAAAAAACATCAAATTAGCATTAATGCGTGCAGAAAGTATAATTTCTGAGATCTTTTAATATATACATACAATGAAAGCTTCAATATAATATCCTCAAACTATACAATGAAAAAAACATCAAGATATCATGCCATCATCATTAATATGTTTTGCGTATAAGACAGTATGAGGAAATCTACTATATTTACAAATTATTTATTATACATGATAGAAAATAGACGCTATACAAATGTTTCCCTTGAACCAACAACATCTGATTGAATCAACATTGTTAAGTTCTTATTGGTTTATCGTTAATTGTATTCAAACAGTTTTTTTAAATGCCATCTATGTACACAATGTCAATACTTTTTGGGAGTTTTAAATGTTTTGTTGGGATTTTCCTTTCATTAACTATTTAAATCCATAAAATTCATATGTCAATGCACAGGTATAGGAAAATCGTTAACTTGCATACATTTGTATCTGTACTTTATGTTCAATGCGACCATTTACATGCTTATTTGTTTGTTTTTATAGTGATTAAGATTATTATATCACAATGTTGACTGCTGTACCCCTATTTTTGACAGTTTTTCCTATTATGTCTTTTTGTTTTGTTCACACAACGTTGTCAATATAATGGAATTTTATGCGACTGTCATACAAGTGATAGGTTTAGCTAGCTATTAAACCAGGTTTAATCCACCATTTTCTACATAAGAAAATGCCTTTACCAAATCATATGACAGTTGTCCATTCGTTTGCTGTGTTTGAGCTTTTGATTTTGCCATTTGATTAGGGACTTTCCTCGGAGTTCAGTATTTTTGTGATTTTACTTTTTTTTGTATAAAATTCGTTTCACTGTACTTAATCAAGTTTTTGGTGATTCAATAGACTTGATGTAGTTGATTATATTGTTTAATTTAAATCAATGCATATTGGGAGAACATCATCTATTTGCATATCATTTGCATATTTCTAGTTTGATATGAGATGAAAATGTTGCCTTTATTTCTAATACAAATTCATTTTCGAGTCTATGAGATTGCGCATTTCAGTTTCAATTAAGACGTTATTACAACAAATTACAATACGATAATTCGTTTTAAATGTAGGTAAATTAATATCACTTTGCTTTCATGTAACCATGGTACACTCGGGCATACTTTGGTTCTGTATTATATATAATTTCCCTTTAACCGCTTTTTTCATTCCGGTTTTGAATAGATATTTTTTATCTGACCTACAATAATTCCTCTGATTTATTTTATAATTGTGTTACTCCGCTGATGGAAATAGGTGGGCGTGTTTACTAACAAACACTATACTTGTCCTTGTCACGGCTTTTGTCATTTTGTGTTGATCCTTAGTCTCTTTAAATGCATTCAAAACTTTTTTAGATTATTTATTTAATCTTGTATAAAGACTTGTTTATTGATGAGACCTATATATTAAACTTAAAATACCTTTAAATTTTTCATTGAAGTGTAATTATTTCATTGACCATGATTTTAAAGACACAAATGTGTTATACTAACATTTAACCTTTCCTTTAACATGATTCGGAAATTACCTGCACTGATATGTAAGGTATATTATGTATAAAAGAAAACACAAGATAAATGCAGGGATGCACCACTATTCATTAAATTGAGTTCATTAAGATCCACACAAAATAGTAATATCCTGAAATATCATCAAAACTAATTCTATATGTTTTAAATTGTGTTTTAACTAAACATGTTCCGTACTATTTGAATGTAAGTGGTAGTTATTTAATAATTAAAGTACTAGTTTTCAATATTCATTTGAAAAATATGAAATTGTTTTTGATTATTAAACGAAAAATAAGCGGCAAATGTGGTTCTTTTGAATGCTATATTTTAAGCATTTCATAATAAAATCTAGCACTTAAACTGTCTAAGATGTATTCGTCAATACAAATATGGATTTGATAAATATCACCTCGCCCATTGGTCAGTACGCCACATGCAGGTAACGTTTTTTGTTAATGTCATTTGAGCGAGAATACTACTTCAATGTTGTTGGATTAATGTAGGCGTATCAGAGAGTTGCAACGGATAGTTGGGTCAGATATACCTACATGTTTCGCATGACTGACTGATTAAAGTAGACATATTAAATGATTGTTTGATTGTTGGTTGTTTAACGCCCAATGGTTCTTAATTTTCATACGTTCAGTGGCCAATGTCGTGCATGTTCATGAAGAGAAAAAAAAAATAACAATTAATGCAATAACGTGCAGCGACGGTTACCTTTTTTCTGCAATAACCGAAGAACATCAATGGATGACCATATTTCTATGCTCCAGTCGACCGAACAGGAAAGAAATATTCGAATACAATTAAGACTACAGAAGTTTACAAAAAACAGTAAAATAGCAAAATTACCGAATCCAAAATGGAAAGTCTTTTATCAATTGGCAAAATCAAAAGCTCAAAAGAATGGAAAACAACTGTCATATTCCTGTCTTGGTACAGGCATTTCCCTAATAGAAAATGATGGATTAAACCTGGTTTTATAGCTAGCTTAACCTCTCACTTGCATGACAGTCAATACGTCAATCTCATAAATCGATATAGTAAATACAAAGCAAGGTAACAAAAAAAAAACCCAAAAAAAAAAACAAAAACAAAAACTGAGTGAATCTCATGAAAAAAATAAATGAAGGAGCATAGGCGTCTCCTGTCAAGCATGCATCAACCACGATGAGTAAAACAAAAGACACATATATGCTATTTCCCGTTTGTGCTAAACTAACAAAAAGCGGTCATTTTAATCGTTTCATTTTAATAGTATCAATTAAAATTTAAAAACTATTATTTGTCTCCTTTTCTCGTTAACGTTATAGTTATAACAAACCCGATTTAATTCAGGTCATACTACATTAGCTTTATTTGACAAAAACTGTTCGGAATTTAGGGTCCTCAATAGTCTTCCACTTCCTACTTCGTTATTTATTTCATTCGAGCGTCACTTTTTTATATCGGCAGATAGAAAGGGAAAGCACTGTTCAAAATAAGGTAAATTTACGATGAAGAGTTATATTTGTGAAAAGTAATATAAGTCGTACCTAACACAATACACTCATAGGTTATCATGATGAATTTTTTTCTGACTTTTTTTATCTCAAAATACCGAATACAAAAAAAAAAGAATTAGTAAACTAATATTCATATAATGAATGTTATGAATACATACAAATCTTTACGACGTGTGTCAGTTTCAATCTGTTATTCCTTTTCCACTAAGCAATATTTGATCATCTAGAAAAAAGTTTGCATTTTCCTACAAAAATGACTCGTATGCCAACAAGTCCTTCAGTATTGCATAACTATACTTACTAATACTTTGATTTGGATAATATAATGTATTCCATAAATAATATAACGAAAAGTAACATGCATAATGTCAATAAAAAAAACCCAAACAAATCGTATCCTAACAGTTATTCAACGAAAATATAGTCAAGTAAATAAATATAATTTAAATTCCATATTATTGTGTACAATTAGACGTAAATTTTAGGACTTAAAAACACTACAATTATATGTTTAAAATGAATTCTATACCCCATTATATTGGAAGTCGATAGAATAGAAATACACACGTAGTTAAAACCAATTTTGTAACGTTTAAATAGAATAGAAAGAAAAGAAGATGTTTATTTTGATTTGACTTCAAATTAATCGTTTAAAAAAAGATCGGTGGTGAAGGTTAAAAGTTCATCAAACTACGGGAGACAGCTGTCAAATGCTAGCTGCATCTGAGTACGGTAATGTTTAACATATAGAATAGGATTAAACAGAATTAAAAAAAGTGAATAGTCAACGAGTTATATTGTTTGAAAAGGTGGAATTACTATATACTTATATATTGTCAGTAAAAAAGTATAAAATTCAAAACGTCGATCAGTTTTTAAAAACCCAAAACAAAATCACTTATGTGCCCTAGAATTAATGCTAATACGCTTATAAAGTAACAAGAACGTTAAATCGACCAGACTAAATATTTACACAGTATGTCTCTAAATAAGTTAGCTATATACAAGTAATCATGTACTTAACCAAGTTTATTAAAATTTCTATTTATCTATTACAATTTTTATCATAGACGCAAAAAATAAAAGGTAAAAATCGTCAATAAAGGGCAATAACTCCTACTATAAGATGTCGACGGAAACTTACTTTATATTGCCTGAAATGTTGATTTAGCCATGATGATAATTTTTGATTATTCAAGTTTCTATCTATCTATTTTAATTTTTAAGATATAAGGTAAAAACGCAAAATATTGGCAAAAATTGTCATAAAAGGGCAATTACTCTAATAAGGAGTCGTCTGACGATTTCGACTATGCATTCTTATTCGTAGATCTTGTCTTGCTGATCATCTTTGAACTTAAAGTTTATCTCCATCTATTATAGTTTGCAAGATAAAATGCAAAAATGAAAAAAATGAAACAATTTGCCTGTAACGGCAATAACTCCTATAAGATGTCGCCTGAAAGTTTTGACGTCATTGAACAATTAGTAGAGCTCAACATTCTGAATATTTTTGTTCAGGTCAGATTTCCCCTTTTTATAACGGTTTTCAAAATAATAGACAAAACTTGCATTTTACTCCTATGTTCTATTTTAGCCATGTCGGCCATCTTGGTTGGCAAGCGGGGTCATCAGACATATCTTTTAAACAAGATGCCCAAATGATTATTGTGTCTAAGTTTGGTTAAATTTGGTCCTGTAGTTTCAGAGAAGATTTTTGTAAAAGTTAACGATCGACGACGGACGCAAAGTGATGAGAAAAACTCACTTGGCCCTTTGGGCCAGGTAAGCTAAAAAGATAATGTCCATGACGGAAGGTTCAGGGCCAAATAACCTCCATGGAAATGGTAAATGTCAATGCTTGTAAAACAGAATACATGTACCAAAGACCATTGCCTTATCAGAAGTAGTTCCCTTTAATTACTTGTAAAACATGCAAAGGTTTTAAAGTCAATCAATACAATATTGATAGGTATGGGGCAATATAATCTCAATGAAAATAATCTTGCAAATGTTCAAACAACTGCATAATATTGACTTCATATATATCAGTGTTTATCTTAATCTAATCTAATCACAAATTTCACATTTGACATGTCAACTAAGGACACGTTTCAAAGTCAATATGCCATGACAATTGGGGGCTAAATAATATCCATGAAAATGCGATGAGCAAATGCTAATACAACTGTATACAGAATTCCATTTACAAACCACAAGTGGTTCCCAAAAAATAGACCTAATCACAAACTATTACATGTAAACTTCTGAAAAGTTTCAAAATATGTTAACCACGACTAAAAGAAAGGGCTAAATAAAACTCCATGGCAATAAGTTGTGCCGATTATGATACAACTGCATACCGAATATCATAGATCTATCTCTAGCGGTTCATATCGACTGGTCTAACCACACTAATACTAAATTGACGACGCCACTGACGGAAAGTGTACGATAAGTCTCGCATTTTGGCCCCTTTGAAGTTAACAAAAGACGACGAGTTTTGACAATAGGTAACTGAAAACTTTGAATCAGGCCAGCAATAAATCAAATTCAAATATTTGCCCTTCGCTTAAAAAATTACATATCAAAATCATAGTAGCGAACAATAACTCTAAAGCCATTTTATTTTATATTACGATACATATAATTTGGCTTTTAAATAATTGGCTTTTGATAAAAATGCAATTAGCAACCAGTCTACAATTATATAATCCAAAACAATCAACAAGGGGGTCATCGGATTTGATTTTAACTTAGTGCCCATTAAAAAAAGTAAAATATATGCCATTTGCTTCCCATGCCTTTAACATGTTTAAGGAGATGTTATATTTTGCCATTTGATGAAGGACTTTCCGTTTTGAATTTTCCTTGGAGTTGGGTATTTTTGTTATTTTACTTTTTATATCTATAAAATAGTTAAATTATCAATAATAAAGTAGGGTACTAACCAAGCCCACAAGTGTGGGAAATTGCTATGATTGCTTTTGAGAGTTTTTCTTTTTTTTATAAAAAATATTCTTCTTAATTAATCGGTAACCGAGAGTCTGCTTCTTGCCCCGCTATTATCGCTATTTCTTTTGTCGTCCCGAACATGCATGCAATATTTGCGACTGGACGTTAAGCAAATATCAATCATCAATTAAACTTACATCAATCACAGACATGTTTTTTTCAACATGTATTTTTTTTAAAAACCATACATTTGTAGCAGGAACAATTCTGCTGGGGATTCGGAGATGCGGATCACAGCTAATACTAGCGTATTGACTGATTGACGATTAATGCCAAATGTAATAACGCTTAAATAATCTAAAGTCAATGAAACAAAAACAGTATATAGAAATATAATTTAATTCTTAAATACAATTTTCATAATATCAAAATCCAATTTAATCGAAATTGAGCAGTACATGGTATTATAGGTATGTGGCAGATGCACGAACCTTCATGTTGAAAAACTCGGCCTTCCTCAAGAAATTTGACAAGGTTAGCTGAATAATATTTATATAAATGTCAAAGTTTCTAACTGTTAGTCATCAACATCTTTACACTTTTAAAAATAAGAAAAAAATATTTCTGAAAATTAATAAATAGATATAAGATGTGGTATGAGTTCCAATGAGACAATTCTCCATCCAAGTCAAAAGTTATAAAAGTAAACCATTATAGGTCACAGTACGGTCTTCAACACGGAGCCTAGGCTCACACCGAACAGTAAGCTATAAAGGGCGCCCAAAATTACTCGTGTAAAACCATTCAAACGGGAAAACCAACGGTCTAATCTATATAAAAAACGAGAAACACTTATGAACCACATCAACAAACGACAACTACTGAACATCAGATTCCTGACTTAGGACAGGTGCAAACAAATGCAGCGGGTTTAAACGTTTTAATGGTACCAAACCTTCACCCTTTTTCTGAAACAATAGTGTAACATCACAACATAGAAAGACACACTATAAAATATCAACTGAAATAGCTTAACTCAATCAAAGGACATATTAACACCATTGAACATACACTGAACAAATAAATTTGACCTATGATACAATGTAAATACAAAAATAAACTAAGGGAAGAATAATAAAAGTAACATGTTATATCGGTATGAAATGTTAAACAATTAAAGAAAAACAATCCGCTCGAACAAAAATATCAGTCGTTTGCAATAACTTTAAACACAGGTAAATGAAAATAATTTTGTTGTTAGATATACGTATACAGTACCAACAAAGAAAGGAAATATTTTTACAAAATAAATAATTTTGATGTTCATAGTACGACGTGAAAATTTATAGTAATACCAAACACTTATAAAAGCTGGTATATAGACCAGATATAACCCTGAATAACATCAAATAACAAAAAAGCAATACCATTAGTATCAACAGAACAAATAAACAAGAAAGTACGATTTGAGAGTACTCGCAGTTACTGACAGCTAGTTAAAAGTCAAAACAATTAATAATAAAAAATCATGCATCAGAGACTGAAATCAACTAAAACACATCCCAGGGATTTAGTATTTTAACGTCATGGACAGTTAAAGAAGACATGACTAGTGCAATGCCAAAAATTATAAATACCATTCAATTTAACACAATTGTAACGATTAAACATTAAATGACATATTTATCAACCAATATGAAATTTGGAGGGGAACTAATACCTATACTTCCACATTCCTCTCCCTAAGACAATCGATAAAATGTATATCAAAATAATTTAACCTTTACAGGCTTATCAAAATAAAATATTACGCAACAGATAACCCGCATAAAATGTAAATGTTTAGCATAATAAATAATTGGTTACAACAATTAACATGAAAAATGAAAATAAGTCAATGTGTAGAACAAAATTAGGATAAGTGTTTGAAAAAAGAACCAATTGCCATTGAAACCCTGGTCTTTTTTTTTCAAATGTTCTTTGTTAATTGAATCTTTTTACCTATAACCTGCCTCAATATTAGGCCTATTTATTGTTGCTATTGGTATTATCATGACATATGTACGATAGCAGTAGTCATGTTCTTGTTGTCATAAACTAACCATGTTACAATTATAATTGTCCATCTTGAAATGTTTTGTTTATTGCGAGTCTTTACCAAAACAATATACAATGTTACCTGAAGTTACCATTGTGACATAGATTTGTTCAATTCCCAAGGGCCAAGGACAAGTTAAAAGACGAAGTAGAAAAGTACATGTGAGTAGTCAATAAAGATATGTTTTTGAACGTCAGTATTATATTTGTATCTTATAGATTTGAATGAATGAACGATGAGTCATACATTTAAAAGGTATTATATTTTGTGAACCCCTCTAATCATCTTCCACATAGCTTAATATCGTGGATAATAAGTTTTATTTTTTAAATGATTTCAAATTTACAATTAATCTATTCAGTATAATGTGTTCTTGCATATATTAGTCATGATAATTTAACGCATCACTAGAGGATTAATAATTACTGAGATTTTGATGTTTGAAATTGGTATCGTCACATTTGGCATGCTATTGATCCTAGTTTGCAGTTGTTCGTCTGTGTCCTTATAAAGAGCACAAAAATTTCGACAGAAAGATTTATATTTCGCTTAGATAAATAAGATGCAAAAAGGCAAACCTACGTATTTTTTGAGATTCTTTTTCGTTTTGTCTTTGTATCACAATAATCTGGCCAGAAGTGACTGTGCATTTGTGTTTAGGTCCCTGTACTGACCCATCGTGACTGTGTATTGATGTTTAGGTCCATGCACTGACCCATTGTGACTGTGTATTGATGTTAAGGTCCCTTTACTGACCCATCGTAACAGTATAATGATGTTAAGGTCCCTGTATTGACTCATCTTGACTTTGAATTAATGTTAAGGTCCATGTTCTGACTCACCGTGACTATGTAATGATGTTTAGGTCCCTGAACTGACTCATCGTGACTGTATATATATCGTAATGTCCCTGTACTGACCCTGCGTGACTGTATTGATGTTTAAATCCCTGTTCTGAGTCATCGTGTCTGTGTATTGATTTTTAGATCCCTGTTCTGATTCATTGTGACTGTGTTATAATGTTTAGGTCCCTGTACTGAATCATCGTGACTGTAATGATGTTTAGGTTCCTGTACTTTCCTGGCGTAATTATATATTAATGTTTAGGTCCCTGTTCTGACTCATCGTGACTGTGTTATGATGTTTCAGTCCCTGTTCTAATCCATAGTGACTGTGTAATGATGTTTAGGTCCCTGTACTGACCCATCGTGACTGTCTATTGATGTTTAGGTCCATGCACTGACCCATCGTGACTGTGTTTTGATGTTAAAGTCCCTTTACTGAGCCCTCGTGACTGTATAATGATGTTAAGGTCCCTGTACTGACTCATCGTGACTTTGAATTGATGTTAAGGTCAATGTTCTGACTCACCATGACAGTGTTATGATGTTTCAGTCCCTGTTTTAATTCATAGTGACTGTGTAATGATGTTTAGGTCCCTGTACTGACTCATCGTAACTGTGTAATTATGGTTATGTCCCTGTACTGACCCAGCTTGACTGTATTGATGTTAAGGTCCCTTTTCTGACTCATCGTGACTGTCCTTTGATGTTTATGTCCCTGTACTGACCCATCGTGACTGTATTGATGTTTATGTTCCTGTTCTGAACCATCGTGACTGTGTATTGATGTGTTTGGTGTAACACCACTAATTCGGGCCCGGACAGAAATCACATACCAGAAAGTAGTACATATTTACACAAAACAGTTCCTACGCATGGGTGTAACTTTCAAACTACGTAGAATATTTTGTCAATTTTGGTATCAAATGAAAGCTGAATGACTGGTGATCGTTGTAGAACATGTTTTTACCTATAAGTTTGAATATTAAAAAAAAAGGCATGAAAAGGAGGGTACATTTTGTCTGTAATTCAGATCTGAAGTACCTGTTTTGTTGGTACATCCGAAGTTCCGGGAACCAGTTCTCTCTTATATGCCATTAAAGGTATGTTGATTTTTTCAGTACAATATACCAAAAGGTGTTTCTTTGACATGCAATGATTATCACTTTCTTTGAAATTAAGACAAAAAAGCTGTGCCTGCTTGAAATTGAGTAATTTAACAAGAAAGCAACGGGGCCATGCATTAGCGGTGTACTTCCTATTACAGAGAATCACCAGAAATTCAATGTTTAGAAGTTGTACCCATTTCTATGATAATTGGTCATATTTGATGTCAGTTACCATGTTTAATCAACTTTTTTGGATTAACAATTCTGTTTATGGGAAATTTCAGCTCTTAATTGCCATTATAAGGTATTTTAGCCTTTTTTGGTCATACAACACGCATGCAGTTAAGACTTGACCTGAAGTTCTAACTTTTGATTTATTTTGGGTTGAAATCAATGAAACATGTATACTTTGACTTGTCTATTGTAAAAAAATAGCTCTTGGTCAAATTTTTCTATGATTTTTCAAGTTTTATTGGTTTTCTTATGGTAGTTCTTTACAATTTCTGCAATTGGTATATACTCATATAAAAATTCCAAAATCTCACTTTATATGCAATTTTGAACCAGTTTAGTAAGTTATCCAGCTGAGGGTTATATAAATTGCTCTTAATAATCTATTCTTTACCAAAGAAGTATGGTTTATTCCAAAAATGTCCCTTTTCCAATTTGAAGAAAAAAAGGGAGGACAATATTCTCAATTATGTCTCAGGTTTGGAATAATATATTTTTATTTAATGAACAATCTCTGATAAACATATGACTATTGGTAAGAAGATTGTTTTCCTAGTAGAAATTAAAAATGTGAAACAATTCAATAGAGAAAATTAATGGCCCAATCTATAACAAACCATTTACGAGAAAAAAAAGAAGACATGAACCAACTAAAGGCTACTGACTTGGGACAGACACACAACGAATGTGACGGGGTTTAACATATTTGTAAGCGCTCAACACTCCCCTAACCTTAGACAGTGATGTTACAACACAACATAAGAACAAACTGCAAAATCAATTGCAATGGGCCTAACTCATAATCGACACGAGACACAAAGCTAACTGACAAACATACTTTTCCAAACTGAAAGTCTTAAGAAACCTAATGACATATCTATTTCAAATAAAAATTTTAAATACAGTTATTTTAAATTTAATTATTTGTGTTTATGTAAATCATTGTGTAGTAACACATGATTTTGTTTACCTGCATAGTTCTTTGTAAGCTTTTATGTAATATTCCAATAAAATAGTATTGAAACGAAGCCGGGATACTGTCTATGGACCCTTAACAGGACTTTGTATCTATTAGATAACCCCCAACAACTTTTCTTTTAGTCTAAATCTAGGGTAGGGTTTGGCCTATGCTTTCGCTCTAGGACTTTATAAATAATTATATATGACTATCTTTATAATATTTAAAAGTTTTATTAGGTATAATATTTACCGGTTTATGCCACCAGTTTATAAATGGTATAAACCTGTGTATTCAAGGTTTCTTCTTTTAAACTGAGTTTTACTGTGCGTATTGCTATGTGTTTTTTTTTTATTCTACATTGGCTAGATGTATAGGGGGAGGATTGAGATCTCACAAAACATGTTTAACCCCGCCGCATTTTTGCGCCTGTCCTAACTCAGGAGCCTCTGGCCTTTGTTAGTCTTGTATGTTTTTTAATTTTAGTTCCTTTATATGTTTTGAAGTTTAGTGTGACGTCCATTTTCACTGAACTAGTACGTAATTTTATTTAGAAGCTAGCTGAGGACCACCTTTGGGTGCGGGATTTTCTCGCTGCGTTGAAGACCCATTGGTGTCCTTCGGCTGTTGTCTGATCTTTGGTCGGGTTGTTGTCTCTTTGACATATTCCCCATTTCCGTTCTCAATTTTATTCAAGAACTATATCTCTGATCGTAATAATACTAGTAACCAGATACCCAGTCATTAATAGCTTCTAGACTCTTTTTCAAACTGATGACCAAGAGTGGCTAGTCTGCCCTTACCACTAACCATATGCTAATCTTTGACCTTGACCGCAGTCAGACTTTCCTAGTATCGGACTATCTATATCAACAGGTGAAACAATCTGGCTCGTCACAAGACAGAACACTCAAAGAGAGGATATTCAATGAATTTATAGAACTCACAAACTCAAATGTTCTCGTAGAAGTTCAGTACTAGTATATTACTTGTCTCATCGGTTTTCATACCACAAGCATCAAGCTGCATCTCGAATGGAATATCTCTCGGTATATCTTATTATGAAGAACAATCCCAATCTATCTTCAAAGTAAGTTTCAGAGTAAAGTTACTACATTTAAATAAGTTTGGGATTAAACAATGAATAAAGGTGGAACAGACTGACGCACCAAACATACTAGCCCGACATGATGATAGTTGTCGCTTCAAGCACGGGACAACAAACTTAAAGTCAGAACTTTTTGAAAACTCGTTCTCAATTTCAAGGCCAGTAATTTAACAAGTATACCAAATATTCAAATTAAAATAACCAGCGTGTAAATCACTGAAGGAAAGTTGAAGCAAAATAAGACTCGTTCTGTTCTGAAAATGCTTTCACACATGCTCAAGGGTAATGGCTGATGTCTAGGTTTTTTCCTGTACAAAGGGGGGTAACAAGAATTAATTTTAATCACAAAACTTAACTCAATCCAGAGATAAGGCGTTTATCTGTAATAATTCAGTTAAGTACAATTTTTATTAAACAACACACAATTGTTATTAAACAATATTATTCAGCTGCGCCTCAACGTAAATTTATGATTTAGTAATCCCAATAGTCTCTTAGTCAGCAGTCTCTATATGTCTTAGACCACAAAGGTTAATTGTTTTACAACTGTAATTTTCAAAGACTCACTCTGCCATTCTGCTCAGGGTCTGCATTTAAAACTCGCATGTTAACGCTTTAATACTTAAACATGTCCGTCTTTAAGTTCAAGTCATAGATTTGAGACACGTACGAAAATGTCAGCAAATAATGACCCCGAACTTTAACTTCTTTTATCAGCAATCTATAAATAACTTTAACCTAAACAACTAACAAGCTGAAGAGTTAATCAATCTCGTTATTTGCAAACTGACAACTTTTACTCAGTTCAAAGAACTTCAAAAACTCAACTCACAATTACACTCTTTTAACCAGCGAACCGCTTTATAAATAAACTACGTCTCAATACGTAAATATTCAAAGTTTCCGCTTAAATATTCCATGCAAACCCTGACCCAAAACTAGCCAGTTTTAGTCAAGCAAAATTACATAGAATTAAAGTTATTTATAGATTCAAGTTCGGGGTCATTATTTGTTGACATTTTCGTATGTGTCTCAAATCTATGACTTGAACTTAAAGACAGAAATTTATAAAGTATTAAAGCATTAACAAGCGAGTTTTAAAGGCAAACCCTAGGCAGAATGGCAGAGTGAGTCTTTAGAGAAAATTACAGTTGTAAAAACATTCAACTTCGTGGTCTAAGAAATCATCATAGAGACTGCTGAATTAGATACCATTGAATTACAAAATCATACTTGTACTGTTATGCAGCTGATTCATATGTGTGTTGCTTAATTAAAGTTGTACTTTACTGAATTATTTCATTACAGGTAAACGCCTTGTCCCTGGACTGAGTTTAGTCTTTTGATTAAAATTAATTATTGTTACTCCCCTTTGTATAGGAAGTAACCAAGACATCAGCCATTCCCCTTAAGTATTTGTTTCAGTGTTTCCTGACTACAGACCGTTTGTGTGAAGCATATTCAGGACAGAACGAGTCTTATTTTGTTTCAACTTCCCTGGTTTACATGCTGGTTTTTGTTATTTGAATATTTGGTATACTAGTTAATTTACTGGCCTTGAAATTGAGAACTAGTTTTCGAAAAGTTTGACTTTACGTTTGTTGTCCAGTGCTAGAAATGACCGCTTTTATCCGGTCGGGCTAGTCACATTTTGTCTGTCGGACCTTTATTCATTGTTTAACCCCACACTTTTTTACATGTAGTAGCTTTACTCTGAGACGTACTATAGAGATAGATTGGGATTGTTCTTCATATTTGGGTTAAGTGTTAAATATACCGAGTGATTTCCCGTTCGAGATGCAGCTTGATACTTGTAGTATGAAACCGACGAGACAAATAATATACTGAACTTCTACCAGAACAATTGAGTTTGAGATTGTGATTTTTCCTGTAAGTATTAGTACGCCGCATGTTCCGTTTCTGTCTTGTAACGATCAAGATTGTTTCTCCTGTTGATCAAGATAGTCCGATACTATGAAAGTATGACTGCGATCAAGGTCAAAGGTTGACATCTGGTTGGCCATAAGAGCAGACTAGTTACTCTTTATCAACGGTTCAAGAAAGATTCGAGAAGCTATTTGTGACTGGATATCTGATTAGTAATCTGTGCGAACGGATTAGCAATCCGTTATAACGGATTGGTAATCCGTGGGAACGGATTAAAAAAAATATATAGCATGTCCCTTCCCGGGCTTCGTAATTTTCAGATATGTACTTCGTGTCTTTTTTGTTTTAAGCATGAGGGATGGAAATAGACCATGCCATGTCCTGTCTGTATTTATGTTTGATGTTTTTCCTTGTATCGATCTGATAAGCTAAGCCTTTTCAACTGATTTTTACATTTTGTTCTTATGTTGTGCTGTTACACCACTGTCCCAGGTTAGGGAGGGTTGAGCGCTCACACACATGTTTAACCCCGCCACATTCTTTATGTGCCTGTCCCAAGTCAGGAGCCTGTAGTTCAGTGGATGTCGTTGGTTCATGTCTCATATTTGTTTTTTGTAAATTGTTTTGTTATAAATTAGGCCATTTGTTGTCTCAATTGAATTGTTTCATATTTATCTACTGTTAAAGAAAGATTTGAGAAGCTACTTGTGAATGGATATCTGAGTATAATAACCATCTGACATATAGTTCTCGAATACATAGGTTTAAACCAATTATAAACTGGTGTCATAAACCGGTAAATAATATGCCTAATAAAACTTTAAAATATTCTATAACTATAATATAAGTCCTAGAGCGAAAGCATAGGCTGAACACTACCCTAGATTTAGACTTAAGGAAAAGTTGTTGGGTTGCTGTCTAATATGTACCAAGTCCTGTTAAGGGTCCATAGACAGTACCTCGGCTCCGTTTCATACCTTGCACTAGTTGTGCATACTTCTAAATACATAATAAAATATAATCAGTCAGGGAAATAAACTTACTCTGTTGGGGACTTCTATTTTTCTAATTTTGTTTGATTCTAAACTGAAAACGTGTTCGCTTTGGTTAAATTTGAGAGCTCTATCTGAAAAGGGATAGGAACTGCAATAAATGCCTTAACTCTAAAACTTTAAAAGAAGGATAACTCAAATCTAAACATTGAAATACTACAAGAAGTTTCCAAAAATTGCATAACAATCTGCTGGGAATTTTTGTTAACAAATTACAACGAGAATTATGAAATGAAGTAAGTTTTTATTCACAATTTACAAGTCACAGGAAATTGAATATTGTTTTTATAATCAAGTAGTTCTCGTTAAAATCAGAAATTAATTTAAAGCTGTAGAATTAGCCAATTCCAAAGTTTACAATATAACGTCTTTGCTGAAAGGATGTCTTCAGGCGGACTCACATAATTTTCCGCCATATATAAGCAACAAAGTTCAAAAACTTCTTCTTCCTCACACGGGAAGCTGGATTCACTAGCAGATCCTAATCTACACTCATCTATTTCCACTTTAGAAATATGAAAAACGTAATCACGTACATCTGCAAGATGGGGAAAAAGGTAAAATATGTTCGGTTTTCCTGATGGCGTGTTGGTGTTCCTGCTTGGTCGTTTTCCATGCATATTCTAGACCATTGAAACTTCATCTAATTCGTCCTGTAAATGGAATCACTTGTTATGAAATATGTACCAAACTACAGCAACAATTTAATGAAATTTTGTTAATAAAAGAATTGTATATGATAACAAATACACGTATCGTATAATTCAATGCACATTTCATCATTATTCTTTTCAGTAGAATGGTTAAAGGTATTCACGGTAGATTCATGGAGAGTCAAACTACATTGAATTATGCTGTGGTAAAAATAAGATCATCGATAAAATTTGAAGACAAAACGAAGTATGCAGTCCATTCAAATACATTAATTTGACAATTATATTGAGCATGCAATAATCTCATGAAACAAAACTGCACAAAGTTGATGTCCATATGGCCACCAGTGAAGACTCCTTGATCTTTCAACTTCCCTAGTTCTTCAATCCAAATCTGGCCTGACTTCTTTCTTAGAATTCCCCATCACGACTCAATCCTGGTATTCAGTGTGCTTTTTCCATAAATAAAAGATCTTTTATATGATTCTTCATCTTCATCGGCTCGTTGAAAAAATCTTTGCATTGCTGCAACTCGTACATTTTCCGTTCCCATGTCGCCCGAACTGTTAAAGAACATCCTCTTTGTTCTTCAACATCGTCATTGAAATAGTTTGCAATTATTATTGAGTTCTTATTACTACGTGCACACTTCAACCAAATTATTTTTCGTGAATACCCATCTATACAACCGCTGATACACAGGCCATATGGTTTCAGTTTGTAATAGCCGTCAATATGCCAACAAACGTTGGGTCCTTTTTACCAGTATGCTCTACGTTTCAGGCATCTTCTTTGACGTAAATCAACCCCGCGTGGATCAAGAATACGAAGCAGGTGTCTTATCTGTTCCTTTTTCACCTTAAGTCCATGTAAAATACATTGATGATATATCCATGCAATTGCCCTGCTGTCTTTTTCTGGTTATCCATGAAGTCAAATAAAGAATTGAAATCAGAATATTCTTTCCTTCTAGTCAGATCTAAGTCGCGTAACTTCCGCTTCAGATGTCGTAGCGATATAGTGTAATTGGGCTTCTTGCATAAAGTTTCCTTTATATGTTCATATGGTAGTCCTAAGAGAAAAAAAAGTTTAATGATGTGAGGGTTCATCTGAAAACGGACAACGATTTATTATAATAAATCAGTCAAACGTTATAATTCACATACTTTATTATGATATTAAGCTCCCGAACGTCGATTTTTACTACTGCACTTGCAAGATTTTTTATTCAATCAGAAGTTGAAACCCAACTTCCGGTCTTGCGCTTAGACTCAAATTTGGGTCCGTTCGCCCCAATGTACGTATCTTCGCCTCGGGGCCGTTTGCATCCTTTGTTAAGATGGATACATATTTCCAGATATACCCTTCTTATAGAAACTGAGGGAGCTTATCAGGTAACGCCTGCCTCATATTATGACGTGATTATTTCTTATTTGCCTTGTTATTTGTTCTAGGCTAACAGTATTGCCTGATGCGAAGCCGAAGTCTAATTTAGCTTTCCAAGGACCAATAACAAGGCCAATACAGAAATAATCACGTCATAATATCTTTATTTATTAACTACTCTGATTTTATTTTTTTCCAGTGTGTATCATTTCGCACGTAAGGCCAATAATTATATGTACCATGAATCTTAAAATAAAATAAAAAAAATCTTTATAAACATTAGCAGATGTGGTATGATTGCCAATAGGACAACTCTCCATCCAAGACATAAAGTAAATAATTTGAGCACTTATAGGTCACAGTACGGCCTTTAACGTGTATCCGTGACTTACACCGCAAAGTGAGCTATAGATGGCCATAAAATGACTTGTAAAACAATTCAGACGGGACAAACTAATGGCCAGATTTATGCAAAAAACAATAAACAAAAAACACATATGACACACAGCAACCTGCGACAATCACTTAAATTACAGGCTCCTGACTTTTTTGAAATAGGTTTAACTCATCAGACCGGTACCATGTAACATAAAGTAAGCAACCACTGAATAAACAGGTATGATGACACA
Source organism: Mytilus californianus (assembly GCF_021869535.1). NCBI lineage: Eukaryota > Metazoa > Mollusca > Bivalvia > Mytilida > Mytilidae > Mytilus > Mytilus californianus. The sequence goes on from NW_026262719.1 coordinate 582,393, forward strand.
CTTGAACATAAAAGATATCAAGTATAAATATCCAAATGAGAATTGAGACATTAAATATAAATGATGCTGAGGCCAATTAAATATAAATGATGCTGAGGCCAATTAAATATAAATGATGCTGAGGCCAAAACAATCAAATTGAATGAACATGTCGTTAAGCAGGGATCAAAATAGTAGCCAAATGTTTGTCTATATAGTTTTTAAAATTATTATTTAGTTGAACTTTTTTATTTGTAGAGAAATCTGTCTGGATCTTAAGAAATATTCCGTCTTTGTTTTCATTGTCTTTATCAAATCATCATATCCCGTATAATGATCCGGTAGTTATATTAGTGAAATTTGGTTATTGTTTTGCTTTCATTCCGCTAATTCTTATAAAAAACATGTATTTTTCATAAACGCGTCCATCAGTTCTTTCTCGCTTGAAATTTAATTGCTTTTAGGCTTTGGTGTACAAAAAAACAGCGTCTGTCAGACGTCTATTTTAATAATTTCGACTTCACTATAACATTAGATCCAAAATACTGTATATCTGTCAGGTTCGAAGTCGGCCGATACGAAAAAATCTAAATTGACCTAATTATTTTGTATTGGCCGAGTTGACACTATTGTATTGAACAGGTTGTACACATCATATTAAGTCTAATAACAGAGTTGCTAATTACGAGTAATCAATATCCTTATATTCATATTCATATTTTTAAAGCGCTATACAAAGACATAAATATGACATTTCAGATCGCACTGATTTTGGTACCGTTCATAAGATAGTGTATTGTTAGTAACTAGCTTGTCGTTGCCCTATGATAAGAAAGGTTTACCAATAAATATAGCATTTTCATTCATAACATGTGGTTACATGTATACTCAATCTGTCATAAATCGTACAAGAACGCAGAATGCATTACTAACTGCTTGTACCTGCTGTCTCCAAAAATCTCTATTACCATGATAAACGTTCTTACTTTGCTAGTTGCCTTGTGCATGGCAAACATCACTGATACACATATCTTAAGTTCATTTGATATAGCATGTCCCTTCCCGGGCTTCGTAACTTTCAGATATGTACTTCGTGTCTTTTTTGTTTTTAGCATGAGAGATGGAAATAGACCATACCATGTTCTGTCTGTATTTTTGTTTGATGTTTTTCCTTGTATCGATCTGATGAGTTAAGCCTTTTCAACTGATTTTTACATTTTGTTCTTATGTTGTGCTGTTACACCACTGTCCCAGGTAAGGGAGGGTTGAGCGCTCACAAACATGTTTAACCTCGCCACATTCTTTATGTGTCTGTCCTAAGTCAGGATCCTGTAGTTCAGTGGATGTCGTTGGTTCATGTCTCGTATTTGTTTTTTGTAAATTGTTTTGTTACAAATTAGGCCATTAGTTGTCTCAGTTGAATTGTTTCATATTTGTCATGTCGGGGCCTTTTATAGCCGGCTATACGGTATGGGTTTTTTCATTGTTGAAGGCCATACGATATCCTATAATTGCTTACATTCACTTGAACTTTGGTGGATAATTGTGTCTTTGCCAATCATACAACATCTTATTTTCATATTCATATTTTGGTTGGTCTCATTTATTTATTTCCTTAACCAATTTATAATCAGTATCTAAGTTTTTTTACGTTTTGCATTTGTTCGTACATTATCCTAAAGGAACCCGTTAGTTGTTTCCATTTAATAAATATAGGCTCTTAGTTTTTTGTGATTTTGCTAACACATTTTCTATTCCATTGTGGTTGTCAAAGTAGAGGTTACACTTTATAACTTGTCCATCAAGATTACCTATGAAAAAGAAACTTCCACATATGCACTGACGATGTCTAAACTTGATGACATTCAAATGAGTTATTATAATTATTTTTTATGTTGATTTTTCCCAAACCGTACACAGGTTTTTAAATATCTTTTTAAAGTCTCGTAATTGTACTAAAACGGGATTTCAAATGCATCTTTGTCGTATCTAAACAATAACACGAGGAAACATTTGAATAAAACATTTTAAATAGTCAATGCATTGTTTAAATGTAATGTTTATGTTGATAATCTGTAATTCAAAACGAATACACTGCGATAAAACAATGTCTTTGTGAATAATACTTTTACTGTTTAGTCTATTTTCGATAATATCCATTTGACGTGGTCTGGTACTTATACATCCGTCATTGTGTTATTGTGCTATGGTAAATTTTGTGTTCTTGTCTTTCATTTTTGCCGATGTGCTTTATCTATATGCCTTTTCGTGTTTCTTTGTTGACATATTTGTTTTTATAGTGATTACGATTATGTTTTGTTCACACATCCTTGTCAATATTATGGAATTTTATGCGAATGTAATACAAGTGAGAGTTTTAGCTAGCTATAAAACCAGGTTTAATCCACCATTTTCTACATAAAAAAATGCCTGTACCAAGTCAGGAATATGACAGTTGTTTGATGTGTTGGAGCTTTTGATTTTGCCATTTGATTAGGGATATTCCGTTCTGAAATTTCCTCGGAGTTATGTATTTTTGTGATTTTACTTTTTAACATTTGTTGGTTTTACACTATATTCTACTCGACTTTTAATATTTCGGCGTAAACGTATTCATGTGCATTGCCAACATGACATATACTCGTACTGTTTTAACGGATTAGCTTCCTCTGCTGAAGAACCGTTTTGTATAAAAAAAATTATTAAAATTTTTTTCGTCAATTGCACATCATTTGACAGTAAAATATTAGCCTCCGGTTTTAAAATTTTTTTTCTGTCAGTATAAAGCTTATCTGTCACTGATTTTACAGATATATACTTTTTTATATAAATAAGGGAGTTAATTAACCACCGGTATATGAGTCACTTCCGGTGTTGAATAAAAGCTTGCTCTCCGCTGATTAAAAACATATATGGTTTCTATTCACTTCTACTTGCAAAAAAGGAGATAAATTAATATTTCCGGTTTATTAAATTTTACTTCCGGTTTCAAATGATACATTTATCTTAATTATTCCAGAAATATATAGTTTTAGGTATTTTTACACAAAATTTGTTAACAAAATGCTACTTTCGGTTCACAAAAGTCACTTTCGTTTGACCGTTTTCGAGGTCTCTTGTTTCCCAGTATAATGCAGAAGACATTATGGCTATATTACATTCCGGTTCGAAATTATAGCAAATTCCTTATCTTCGTCAAAATCACATTTGCCCTTGGCCATAATTTCAAGTTCATAAACCAAAGTTCTCAAAATCAAAATACCCATGGTCTCAAAAATATATCAACATGCAATTTATTTTAAGCATTCCATGTGAAAAAACTATCAAACTGAACCTTACCCTTACGACAAAAATTTTACCGTAGGAATTTTTGTAAAACACTTTTGTAAATACATGTATCTATTAATGTTTCTGAAGAGCAAAAACAAGCTAAAGTCAAAGGTACGTGTAAGATCATGACCCTGACCTTAATTGTCTTACCTAAAAGTTAAAAGCCTTAGGTCTCTGTCACTCAGGGTTTATAAGTAACTCATAAAATCCAGAGGATGTAAATTGTGAAAATAGATTTGTCGATGTCTTGTACGGTTGCGAAGATGTACTGATACCATGAAAACAGTGTAATGGAGATTACTCTTATCAAACACATGTTCTGGAAAACGGTGACTCTTTCAAAAGCTCATTTACTGTTCGATATCATATACCAAATATCTAAGGAACATCTTGCGAAACAACCAATCAGCGAACAGAAATTTGGATGGCAGAAAAAAAATTATTATCATTTCAAAATCACAATGTCTTTCCACGGAAAAGACATAACTATGCTTGGAAATACTTGTTATAAATTCAAATACAAACATTGTATCATTAAGTCATCACTGAATATTATAATATAATTATACATATAAGATAAAACAATAATTACAAACATTTATTGACCATTACAGCAGACTTTACCAACCAGCACAAACCGACTTATCTAATAAGTTAACGTACAAACTACAACACATAGTCACGATAGTCTGACAAAATTAAAACTTTTGCAATCTGGTGCGTCCAAAGCCTTTAGATTTGTCATCACAAAGAAATATAAAACTCAAAAATGTGAAAGCAAAACATATTTGACTTCTTGAATACGTGAGGAACTTAAAAAAGAATGGTCAAATCCAACAAAATGTGATGATATTAAAACAGCTTTGCGTACGGACAATCCTCCCAGTTTGTCTACCTTCATCATGTGTGTGTCAAATTATGTTTAGTATTTTTAATGTGCCTTTCAGCATGCCTATATACAACGTTTAAAGATTTATCGGGAATGTACTTCTGAAATACTATCACATTTAGGAACTTCTATTCTTAACAAAGAAATTTCTCTTTTTTTCAGTCGCTGTTTGTATTACTGTTCATAGAACTATGCCACGATTGATCCAATTTTGTAATAGTAAGTTATTAAATATATAGACCCCAAAGATGACTGGGGAATAGAAATGCTGTCATTTTTGTCTTCTTTAGACCGACAGTAAAACCCTTGCTAAAGTTTGTCATCATTTGATTGTGCGTGCTGAAGAAGAACGCAGATGTTCAATCCGATGTTTCGTGCAATTATGGTGTCAAGCTCTCTGCACGCTAAGAACTTGCAACAACTCTTTTATTGGTCCGTAGGTCGACCACTATTACAGGAATGAAATGTAAAATAATATGTTTTTCTGTATACCTTTACTCAACTTAGGTGTTACCAGAATAACATGATAAACACATAAAAGGAATAACCAATTGTATTGTTATTAGTTTGTTCTCGGCCTGTAGGTCCGTAGTTTGTTCATGTCAGTCATATTTGTTTTTCGTAAATTGTTTTGTTATAAATTAGGCCGTTAGTTTTCTCAATTAATTTGTTTCATATTTTTCATGTCGGGGCCTTTTAAAGCCGACCATACGTATGGGTTTTTCTCATTGTTGAAGGCCGTACGGTTGGCTATGATTGCTTAAATCCACTTCATTTGAACGTTGGTGGATAACAATTATAATTATTATACTTTACTATAGCAAACAGTGATAAAATAATTAAGATATTGCTGTAAGTTTCTTTTTATTTCCTTCAAAGAGAATGACCCCCTTTTCCTGCGGCAAATGTCGCGTAGGCAAAATATCTTTTTGTGAATCTGCGCGTAGGCAAAATATCTGTCCGGGAATATCCACGTAGCAAGACTAACTGTTTTGGGCGCACATTTGAATGTCAAAAAAATATCAATCTAGAGACGTCATATCGTTTGTTTACTTCTTCAAAATATGGCAGCCGCCTCAACATTTTGCTCATTTTCGCATCTCGGATCTGGACACAAAGACTCAAAAAGCACTTAACAGCTACAAAAGTTGCGTTAATATGCTTAAATGAGTATGCAATAAGTACAGATATATGTAGCATGTTTTATCTATTGTCATACAAATTCATTATATCAAATACAATTAGTAGATTTGCCTTACTAAGTCCTTATATTTGAATAAAGTAACATTCATTTTTAGTGGAACATTGTTTTAACGTTAATTAAGCTCTTTTTACAAATTGTTTGATAACCCCTCTATGTGATTAATGCAAGATGACTCTGGTTAATTTTCCAAACATTTTATCGTTATGGGGAGATAATATAATTCGGTTTTCATTTATAGTCTTTTTCAAAAAAAAATAAAATATTTTATGTAGGTTCCAATCATAATTTCTCACTTAAGCACTGGACATAAGTTTGAAGTTTCGGGAATAAAGTGGTGGTTATGGTGTCCTGTTTTTGTTTTTGTTTTTGTGCGTATGTGTATCTTGTTTGTGTTTGTATTTAGGGGGTGTTACACTTCATACATGTATTTGTCTTTACGGAATCAAAAAAAGCAGATAAATTAAGACAATATGTTAATGCTGTTGGAGGTTATATGATGCGGACAACAACTTAAATCAGTGTATTCTTTAAAGCAGAATAAAACATGTGTTATTCGCCTGAATATATTACCTCAAATTAAAGGTAAATTACTTTTTATTTTATGTGTTACCATCATATGGCTTTAAACGTAAAGAAACTTAATATGATGAGGGGGGTTTTAACGATCTTGACTATCCATGAGAGTCTTGCACGGTCGGTAACGTAATATGACGACGAGGGTGGTTTTTGACGACCTTGACTACCCATGAGGGTCTTGCACGGTCGGTAAACGTAATATGACGAGGGTGTATTTTTCCGACCTTGACTACCCATGAGGGTCTTGCACGGTCGGTAAACGTAATATGTTAGTTACTTTACAATATTAATAAAATTATGGAATGTCCTTTATATTGGTATATAATAATATTAAACGTTTCAAAACAAATAAATGAAATGATAGATATACATATATATCTTTAATAATAAATACTATGATCTATTAAATATATAAATATTGTAATGATTTCAAATTGAATCAAATAATTATACGTATAGATTTAATTATGAACCTGTTCAAGGGAGACAATTAACGCATTAATTCGATAGACTTTTTGGAATTAAGACAAAGTACAAAAGGATGTCCCTCTTGCATACAAATGACACATCAAACGAATTAATTAACACAACATTTGTGCTCCAGCTACAATGAAAATCCTTAATTATCAATATAACCAAAAGTTGTTAATCTATAGGATAGTGACAGCTAACGAATGCTAACCCACAGCAAAGTATATTTGTTTGCAATTTTTGTTAAACCTACTTGGAAAAATGTACGAACTACTTGACTTGCATAGCTTATACTTAAAGTGTTTACACATTCATATACTATGGTTGTTAAACATATGCCTCTTACAGTAAAAGACACATAAAAGATTACATGTTTGCATCAACTTACCTAAATAAAGATTTAATTTAAGCCTGAACATTTTGACATTGTTTATTTTTTTATCCGTTTCGTTTTTTTAGTTTTATCACAACTTTCTGTTAAGATTTGAATAAAATACCAATATCCCGATATCGTCAGGTAAATACGCTTATATATGAGAAATCTTGATTTTTCTACTTACAGTCGAGAGGAACTTTGCAAAATTATCTCAAATTTTTATCGTTCATTCAGGGAAAATTATATATCTTGTATTCAGTTCAGTATAATTACACAGTTATGACCTTCATGAAAAGTAAATATCCAAAGTTATTAAATCTCGAAAAGGTTATTTTCCTTCGGTTCAACGGACCTCCAAGAAAATAACCTTTCCACGATTTAATAATTATGGATATTAACTTTTCACGAAGGCCATAATTGTAAAATATCACATAAACATACAGTAGCGGTATCATGGGGTACCCAGTTACGTGTTGTCTTTATTCAGGGAAAAAGTGTCAAAACTGCCCTAAATTATTCACTGCATGGTGTTATGAAGCCTACCATGAAACATTTATTGGTAGTACATGTATAACCCTATTTATACTTGAACATGTTAAATTTCAATTGTATCATGAAATATTCGGAAATATGAAATTGAAGATTACCTTATTAATGCACAAACCTGAAATGTCTAATTTTTGTGTATAATGAATTCTTTTTTGTTTCATTGCATCGTAATTTAGATTTTGACCTATTGACGTTCTTTCTTAAATAAGTTCAAAGAAACGCTTTGTCGTCAAGTTTCAAATTTCATCTCTTACGATTTTGTTATTGTGTATCATTGTTAGAAATCCAGATACATAAAAAGAAAAGTTTGGACGTAACAAACAGAAATGAACGTATAGCAGCAATCAAAGACGGAAAAGAGACCAGACGTTATGTTAGAATTCAGGTTATTGGTAAAGATGGAGTTGGCAAGTCAAGTCTTGTACGTAGATTAGTTGGAGATTTTAATACAAAATTGAACAGCACGGATGGAATCGATATTATTAAAAAATGTCAAATAAGAATGACTGATGGCGAATGGGTTATTGGTAAAGGTGAGTTACAATTTATTTTACTCCCGGTTAAAAATCGAATTACAACATGACAAGGGTTTGCATCTACCCTTCATTTTGTCCAGTCAATGAATCGATTATGCCTAGTTATCTTGCTGAAAATGATAAAAAAAATAAAGCTCAATTATAGACAAGTTTTAGATCATATAGTTATTTGTTACAATGAATTATATATTTATATAATTTGTTTTATCTCTGTGCAATTTATGTTTTTGCCAATTTGATGAAGTTCACAGAATTTTGTTTCAGGTTTCCTCAAATGATTAAAACGATTTTCAAAAAATAAAACAATATTTTAAGGTAGACTGGTTTTTAAATCTAACAGACAGATATACATAATATTTTTTTACATTCCAAGTCGAACCAATAACTTGTTTCATTTTGCAGACGAAATTAAATCCGAAACGAAAGTTTTCGTCTCTGACAAAATCTTAATTGACTGATTTTAGGCAAGAGAAGTACTTTAAAAAAATGTGTTTATTTTTCTGATTTTCAGTCACAGTCCCGATAACTAGTCTTTTTCAGACATTTGCGACCTGTTAAGACCATGATAAACAAGACGGCTTGTTTAACTATTATATTAAGACTTGTTCATACATTCTATGCCGAAATCAAACAAAGGATAAACATGATGTATAGTGTTCAGGGTGACTGTACTATACTAGGAGTTAGGAGTTTTATAACGAGCTGGCCATTTATAATAAATACTTTACCACAAGTGATAGCGAGGTTTAAAATATCAGCATGAATAACCAGCACGTAGCAGAATCAGTATATATTCAAATCCCCGTCAATCATTTCTATTCTAATAGAACACATACGGCAATTCTGTTGGATCGAAGCGCTCTAGGAAGGGGCAAATATTTGCTGTTCCCGTAATTGAACACACTATTAATATTGACGTAAAAGAGAAATAAATTTGAACAAGTGACATGTTAAAAGATTTACAATAACAAACTTAGACAGGTTTGGACGAAGAAAATGCTTATCGTACTTTTATTTAAGAAAATTGGTCTTCAACAAATTTTTATCTTCGTTTGTTTAGGTTTCCGTGATTTGATGACTTTCAGTTTTACATTCGTGCATTTTTAAGGAGAATGCGTATATTCACTTGCAATCATCCAATGACAACATTTACACCGATTTACCTCATGTAACTCATTCATTACAGGCATACGACGTGTAGTATAATGGGAACAGTCAAAAACAATCATGACATTGTCAATCAGCTGACATACAATATATTCACATTTTAATCAAAGCTCTTGAAGAACGTCTATTAAGAGTAATAAATGTATATAGCACTCTGAAACATGTCCCCGATGCTGACACGTGTCAAAACGTGTCCTTTCATCACAAATCGCCCAAAGATGTCAAGTTGCACTACCCTTAAGGTGTTTATTTTCTCCGTTGAACTGGTTTTTGGTCGAGTCCAAACACAAAACAAAAATCCAAACTGCTATTTATAAAGACACCATAAATAATTACTGAATTACAAGAATATATTCAAGGTAGAGACCAGATCAAATTTCAGAGATTGTCAGAAGTTACAGAAATGATAAAAACATGCATACATTTATGATGAGGGGGCACGTTTGGGCGTACAGTGACGTCAAATGGACACCGTTGGTGGATTATTTCTCCCTAAAGGAGATAGGATACGTTTCTTACTTTATATTTTTATATACATAGCTGATTTTTTAGTTGTGTTGTTGTTTGTATTCGGTACTTATTTAATAACATATATTTCTTTTCTCCTTTTAACGTCGACATTAATAATATTTCCATCTGTTAATGTTTCATCTATTATTTAATATCCCATTTTTTATATATCACAACTAGTCTATTGTGTATAGACGCAACTGTGTATGCCTCCAAATACTTGACCACATCTGGTATGTTATGATACGGAACTTATAAATGTCAACTTTCTTACGGTTATATGGTTATCGTTTGGTAACAATATTTTATATTGATCGCTCAAATTGGTATTGACCCTATTTGCAAGAAATCAAAGATAACAACTTGACAAAAAATGAAACTGCTATCAATTCATTTCAATCCTTTTAAAAATACGCAGTCAAATACATTTGGGGAAGTCAATTTGATTTACGACTTGGTTAAGTCCCATTTAAATCAATAACCTCGCTCCGATTAAACACATCCAAACTGCTGATAATTTTCGTCAACCTGCCTGCGTGGTAGTAATGGTAAAAAAAAATATCATTAATCAGACCCAACTACTGTCAATTGACAAACTACATGTAGTTGTCCAAACAATTTGCTTATCGGTCAAATTGACCGATAGGAATGTTAAAGTGTTAAGATTAAACGGGGAGCAATTTCAATCAACTGGAAATTTCAACAAAAATTCATACAGCTGCCAACTTGGAATCATCTGACAGATAATTGATTGAAGTTTTCAGAAATCTTAACTTAAAGAAAATATTCCTTTCTTAAGTCACGTGGTATGTCTCAAAAAGTCACGTGACTTGCTGAAAAAATATACAATTAAAGTTGAAAAGTTATAGTACAGGCATTTTGTTACCAAAATAGAACAGTTTTAGTTTAAAAGCAATGCACAAAGTCGTTTGGAAAACGTACTAGATACCGACTTGATATAGAAATGTAAAAAAAACGTACCAGGTGCGTAGAAATATCGATGCTCGAAACAGTCAAAAACAACGGATGTTTGAAGAATTTTTGTCAAAGTCAAATATATGGCACAAGTTGTTAATTAAAACTGTTAAAACAGAATAAGTTATATACGAATAAATATTCACTGAACGATAATCTGGTATGGTTGGGTACCCAGGGTAAGAATGTAACGAAAACAAAGGAAGGGGGAGTTAGGCACCGAAATTCATAAGAAACATAGTTTTCTTAATTTGACTTTAGCATGTATTTCAGTTGTAATTTTCTTTTTACCCAGGGCAGTGACGTTTGAACCCGTGGTGTCTCTGGGGTCAGATTGTTCATCTTACCGCTGATACACAGACTTCTCTGGAGAAACAAAAATTGGAAAAAAATTATTCAACTTTTCTCTTAGAATGCTATTGTTGCGAATCCTTTTATTTTTAAGCAGATATGTCGGAAAGTAATACAGATATGTTCGTATTTTTCATTCATATGTAACTATTTCCTCATTTAAGCGACATGGTGTCCAACATCCTCATAATCAACCATTTAAAAAAGTTTGTTACTGCTATTCTAACATCGCTAACAAAGTTTAGGACATTATAGGTTGCATTTCTGTAAATATTGACAATGCAATTTCCCTTAGGAACTCCTTTTACGGCTAAAATTGTACCACTTTTACTATGAAGTTTTGAAAAAAATCATATCCTAGAATGGAAAGTGTTTACGAACTACAATTTATTTAGAGGTCAAAATATAGGGCTGTGCGGCATATTTTCAACGTTTACATGCCCCGAACTTCTAAGAGTTTAAACTAACACTAAATTTCTTAACTATCCCTACCTTGACTGTAGGATTACCACAGATTTCAATAAAAACAATATGCATATGCATATTTACTGGTAACATTCCCAAGTTATGTCTCTATGAAATGAAATATAGAGATCATAACTGGGAACCAGTATGTAAACAGAATTAATTATCTATGAATATTCTATATCTCCCCAAAAGAGGCGTGGTTTGAGAAACAGCTGTATTTATAAAGTGCAACCTATACAAACATGTAGTCCAATAGAAAACTCTCTAAAAACACTTTTGCTCACATTAATTTTTATTTATCAGAATTATAGCCTTAAAGAAATCACTGTATAAAGTCTAAGTTTTCTTTTACTGTACATTTTATACCCCTCCCCTGTTTCAATTTTTTAAAGAATTTGAAAACAAGACTTTAATTATTGCCAGCTTACCCTATTTGCATGTTTTCTGACATGAAATGCCTAGATTCTGTTTAAAACTGTTCTGATAACATATTGAAAGCATTTCAGAATACTGTAAATGTATTTTTTAGCAGTCAATCATTCCAACATTCAAAATTATATAAAATATTCAATCCTGCCTGTGTCTCTAGTCCACATTTTACTGTATGCCTATTTGTCAATGAAAATTCACAATTTCTGCCTCATATGGTCAGTTTAGAATTCTTGTCGCAACAGTATCATCTTTAACCATATATCTGACATAATTTGCTCATATGTGAGCTAAAAGTGTTAAAACAAAGCCATATTTGCAATAGTTGTATGTTTGCAGATACCAGTTTGATGTATAAATTCACTTAAAATTTTATAGAAATGACTGCTAACATCTGATTTTGGCATAACTTCCAAGCACAGTTATTGTTTTCAATATAAAGACCTCTAAAATCATAAAATCATAGCATTTACAAGTTAAACTATTTGTTTTATGACCCAGGGGGTAGGCAATTTTCTCAGTTTTTTGCCCCTGGGGCCTCATATTTCAAAAATTATTCTGCTGTTTCTAGCAATATGGAATATTAGTACATATTCAGGATAGAACACACTATTGTAAGTTTTGTTGAGATATTTTTGTATTTCTAGCTTGTATTTTTTTATGCTGCGGTGACAAAAAAGCAGATTTAGGCGTTACGGCTTAATTTTGGGTTATCGACAGGACAAAAACACCCCACCAATAATATTTAGGAAGGATCTATGAATTTCAATGACTGCAAAGAGTAAATATAAGCACTTCTAAACAATTTAACTTACAAATATGCATATATTATGAATTTATTTTGCATTCAGGGCTTTAAGTAAACTATGCATACTGTAAATTGTGAATTTATGCTGAGTCATCATAGTTAAGGCCCAGGATTTATTTAATCTTCATGAAATACTTATAAAACTTCATATTTGAGTTAATTTCTTCAGAATCTGTGAGATAAACCAAATTTGGTTAAATTCTGTATGTTTTCTTTTTTCACCCAGTATAGGTTGCATTTCTGTATATATTGACAATGCAATTTCCCATAGGAACTCCTTTTACGGCTAAAACTGTACCACTTTTACCATGAAGTTTTGAAAAAAATCATATCCTAGAATGGAAAGTTCAACGCACTACAATTTTTTTCAAAGGTCAAAATATAGGGCTATGCGGCATATTTTCAACGTTTATATGCCCCAAACTTCTAAGAGTTTAAACTAACACTAAATTTCTTAACTATCCCTACCTTGACTGTAGGATTACCACAGATTACAATATAAACAATATGCATCTGTATATTTACTGGTAACATTCCCAAGTTATGTCTCTATGAGATGAAACATAGAGAGCATAACTGGGAACCAGTTTGTAAACAGAATTAATTATCTATGAATATTCTATATCTCCCCAAAAGAGGCGTGGTTTGAGAAAAAGCTGTATTTACAAAGTGCAACCTTTAGATATTTTCATCTTTTTTGCCAAAAAAAATGTTAATGAGAAACATGAATTTTGAGTGCGTTGTGAGTTTGTCTTATACTGATACTCTATGAATCAAATATTTTACTTATGTACAGATTTATATTACAGTTTTAATAATCTTCCTGTAAAAAAAAAAAACACGGCACATTTATCAACAATAGTCATATGTCGTTTTTTTTTAAATCAATGATTTACAATACAATAATCTATTTCTCAAAACAATAATCTTGTCAATATAGGGCAAATTGACATAACACATTGATTTATACTTGTTTCAGTTATCCAAATCATGTTGCTGGTATTCCGAGTATTAATTTGAGCCCTCAATAACATCTGTAGGTCGAAATATGTCGACGATACAAGACTTCATGCAAACTACTTATCCAAATAATTGTCCAATCGGTTAAAGGGTTAAACATATATGTGACTAACATGTGGCGTATAATTGCGTAAACGAAAGAAAAATGCCAGGCAGCATTTTTATTGGGAAAGTAGAATTGGCGTATACTGTGATTTGTTTCTATTTCTGATCGGAATTTATTCCTCAGTTATTGAAATAGAAAAAAAAAGAAGAAATCTCATAAGGTACTCAATATAAGATAACTTCAATGATAGCATATTATTATAAATATTTTAAAATACATGTCAACTATCCGACATTAACAAAGTTTTAATTTTGTTTTATGTTTATTGTATAAGAGTACGATTGGAAATGTTAAATACTTTAATTTGATTTCGTACAAGTCTTTGATTAGGTTTTTACATAAACAATCTATAATAGATCAGTAAATCAATTTACTGTTGACTTTTTATTTCAAGCTTGTAATATTAAACGATGGACTAAAAATTGCCATAGTCATTATTGGTATAGAATTTAAAAATCAATAAAAACGTTTGAAAACAATGGAAAAATAATAATCTTGCAATGATACATTAGAATTTAACGACACCTTAAAAGTATCTTTTCCTTTGAAAAACAGCATACACCAACTTGTTTTTTTAAATATTTCAGTAAATGATACCACTTGTCTTGCGCTAGATTTCAGCTCATGTATCTTCAGTGATGTTGGAAGCAAAAATATCATACAAAAATAATTTTTCATTGGAAAATATACTAAACGGGTTTTTATCAAAAGGGTGTTTTGAGATGTTCTTTTGCCTCTATTTTTTTCGATTCATGCTCTGGATAGTCAATAGAATACATTATAAATCATAAACACGTGATGTGAAATTTCCTAGGTAAATGGAAATGTGATACTGTAGATTTAAATAATAAAAAATCGTTAACTTTTTGAAATTATCCTTCATTTGAAATTGGCAATACCCCATTGTTTAGAAATACATAGTTACCGGGTAAAATCTAATAACACTGAACGAAGAAAGAAAATAAAATATCAGGGATGCTCGTGTACAAAACCTTCCCCTCACAAAACTTAAAATAAAAAAACATCCAAGCTTGTCCCAAGATATGTATCGGTACTCTAAGAAACACATGATTCAAAGTATAAAAAGACTTAAAATGATTTTGTTTACAGATGTGGAAGCTTTTTATCGACGTTCCTTTTAACTTTTATTAATATTTTATGACTCATGTTTTTGGGATTTAAGTTCAACATAGGAATCGCTGTTAAAGCTAACAAAAAGCATATGCTTTATGATGTAGACGCAAACTATTTCGAGAATTGTGTACTGTTAAAACAATTACCATCTGCTAACAAGTCTTCGAGGCTTTATGCTCGTTATGCATGGCCAAATAAATTACAGGAGCGCAATACATGTAAAAAATATTTCCGTTCTCCATTTATACTGTATACCTTACAACAAACTTATTTTCATTTACCTGCAAACATTATTCTATTTGGCGGCATTTTGTTCAAGGTTATGGTTGACTTTCTGAAATTATTTAACATCTCACCCCTCATTTTATTGATTTTGTATTTACATTGTGTCATAGATAAAATTTATTCGTTCAGTATATGTTTACTTGTGTTAATGTGTCTTTTGATTGAGTTAAACCATTTCAATATTGATATTTTATAGTGTGTCTTTCTATTTTGTGATGTTACACTAATGTTTTAGGTAAGGGTGAAGGTTGGTACCTATTAAAACGTTAAAACTTGCTGCATTTGTTTGCACCTGTCCTAAATCAGGAACCTGATATTCATTAGTTGTCGTTTGTTGATGTGGTTATAAGTGTTTCTCGTTTTTGTATATAGATTAGACCGTTGGTTTTCCCGTTTGAATGGTTTTACACTAGTAATTTTTGAGGCCCTTTATAGCTTGCTGTTCGAAGTGAGCCAAGGCTCCGTGTTGAAGACCGTACTTTGACCTATAATGGTTTTTCTTTTACAAATTGTGACTTGGATGGAGAGTTGTCTCATTGGCACTCATACCACATCTTCTTATATCCATATAAAACTTGTCAATATTATCTCCGCATTTCTTCCCGTCTTTTCAAGTCCGCTTGAGATACTTACTCGAAATATTTTCAAAAAATGAGCTATTTTAGATAGGCATAACAACAAGTGTATTAATAATTGAGTTTTTGTTTTAAGCACACTACGTTTTTCTAAAAAAAAAAAAATAATAAATTTACAAAAAAAAATCATCGATAATGGCTTCTGCTCAGGTAGAGCTTTGAAAATTCGTATACATGAATATCAAATGATGTTGCAATCCTAACAAGAAATTTGTTTCTAAGTAAGCTAAGTGTTTTTTTTCTTAAAAATATCGGTTTTCAATTTTAACAAAAATATAAAAAAAAAACCTATGAATACACAGAAACAATTATTCATAAGTTTACTACATTTGATAAAAAAAGGTTTCATATTTCGACAAAAGCACAAACCCATCAAGAAATTATGTGGATACTTCGCAAATGCAGTTGAAATTTACGTTGTTGCAGAGAATTAGTTTACATCAATTATAACCGCCGAATATTACTCATGCAGACTAAATACACTTTTTTCCCATGTACAGTAAAGTAATGATAGCTTGTGGTTACTGAATATCGTTTCTGGATATACAAATCAACACCAAAAATTTATTTATACACAAATATTGTGTCTACATACATGTACTATCGTCAAATATGTTTATTGTGAAAACAATTCCACTTAACTATTTAGAGCTATTGCAACTTGTTTCTTTAAATATTTTTGTTGCATTAGACACAATGTTAGAGTCCCAAATATGAAATGTCAATTAAACCTAGTGCATCTTAACTTAAATCTTTCATTAGTGAAACTTTGCAACATGTTTGTAGTGTTCATGTTTGGTGTCTGCATGTTGAGTACAAAGAAGGCGATTTAAGAAGGTTTGTCTTCTTATCTTTGTAATTCAGCAGTCTGCTGATAAAAACCAGTTCAGATATTTAGAATTATCCATAAGCATGTTACTTTTTCAAATAACTTATTACAGTTGAAACAGAGAGGAATAAAATAATAAACAGAATACAAGAGACTCTATACAAAGAACCAAGACAAAGCGAATCAGTTTCTGATCAAGTAATTCCTTAGGAAGGGGAGAAAAACAGGAAAGAAGACATTACATCTAAAGAACCGCTGTCTAAAGTTGAAAGGAAACAAGAAAACTATCCTCCAACTGTTTCAATTGACAATTCATTGAAACATGAAAACGAAGTTAACATAATGGACACTATTACCCCGGATGCATAAAAATCAAGTATTGACAAACTTATGAAAGATAATGTTATTCTTTCTACTAATGATATTAAAAAATCCGAAGAATCAATAAAAATTGACGATATGAGGAAAAAGATTTTCGAACAAATGGATGAAATTCTTTCTGAAGTTAAGAAGGATCAAGACAGAATGGCACCTGAGAGTTTGATAGAATGTGGTCTCTGGGATTTTGCAGGCCAGAAAGACTATTATGCCAAACCTCAGACCTTTTTAAATCCACATGCTATTTATCTTCTTGTTACAAATATATCTGAAGACATATCAGCTGCAGGAGATGAGACAGACTTTGATTCAATTGAAGGTAAGATGTTACAATCTCCGGTAATAACAGGACAAAACAAGATCCTAATTTAAAAAAAAAATGGCTTAGCATCTATGGTTGAGTCAAAAGGATGTCAAACTGTTCAAATACACATCCAAACACAACAAATATGTTATAAATAAAAGATTTCGTTTGAAGCATGTTGACAAAAAAAAACTGAACTAATCGAAAACAATATTCATTCACATTTTAAAATAAATAAAGCAGGACAATACTGAATTGATAATTCCTTTTAGGTTAAACGCTGGAATAATAAAAATAATAACTATAATACAGTAATCAAATTTAATTTATAACTATAATTATGAAGTAAACAATTGTGATTTTAGACGTAAATCCTCTAAACGAGAGAAGCTTAGGTTCTATAGTATTTTAAAGTCATGTTCATATTTCATGTGTTATCCTTAGAACAGTTTTGGTTGATTGATTGATGGTTTCTTAACCTCCAGGGGCAAATAGTACATGCATGTTCATGACAGAAACAAATTAACAATAAATGCAAAAGGCAGGTTTGGTAATGGAGGTCCTCCGGGATAAAGGTCGTGGAAATTTGGACTGCCACTGGAAAATGAGGCTATACTGGGTAGGACAGACATTTAGCCTTGCAACACCACCTACGGACCCCTCTGAGTTCTGTTTGTGCACATGTCCTGCAGTCATAAGCACCCAACTGTGGAGCACCATGACTCCTTATATACAGACATTACAATAAAGTGTGTAAAATACTAGAAGTTACATGAATATAAGTATAACAATATGGTCGACGTGGAAAGAACGATGTGGAGTTTGGAACTTAATTCGGTACATTTTAACACGATTTTTGCAAATGCTTTTCCTTTAATATAAATGAAATTTGATACGACATTATCTTTTTTATAATGGATACTATTGACCAAAACACTTTTTTTTTACTTGGGAAATGGATGCATTAGGCACTTGACAAAGAGAGGCAATTGACAAAGAGAGCCATGACGAAAACGACTCTTTGTGAAAAAGATTCCAGTGGTTTCATCTTCATTTGAACAAAAACAAGTAGATTTTGAAAACTTAGAGTGAATTGGTTAATTATGCAACAAGACTTTGTACGTTTTCATAAAAATTTTATTCATTGAACATTTGCCTTGTGGAGACATTGTGATTTTTCATGGATTGAGGACCCAATAATATTGAAGAGTGATGAACAATTGGTGTTTGTCTTGAGACATGCAGAGGTATTTCGTTTAGAAATACATTATTTTACTGTTATAGTGTCCGATTGGAACTAGTAAGTAATTGTAATATGCATCCTTTGAGAGCATTACTTATGCACAATTAATTTTGCTCTTAAAGTCAAATGTCTTATGAGCCACTTCATCACACTTGCTACAAAGGGATTTCCCTCTGCATGAGTTAGTTGCATGAAAAAACTTTTTATTGACATTTCGAGCATCAGATAGTATAAATTAGGTCAAAACTCTTTTAACGGTCCGTAGTTTAGGAAGCCTGCTGCAATGCAAAATTTCTGTCGCAATCCAATATACCCTCATTTTCCATTGGCAGTCCCAATATCCCAGTTCGCGGTGTCGCAAGGGTTCGTAACGTGCTGAAATCTTGGCACTATCTCTACACGAGGCATCGGAATTAACCTCCTCATTCTGATCGGACGTGTCTGTATACTTTAACCTCTCGCACAGCGAAACGGACGCCCCACTTTTGGCAAGGTCGGAAAAAAGTCCTACGTGACCATATTTCTATTCCAGTCCCTCTTGAGAGTAAAACATCTACACAATTTCGGAGGAAATAATGTTGTCCTATCTTCAAAACAAGTATACTAGTGGTTCATGGTTATAAAAATCTGATTTTGATGAGTGTATACCTGTTTCTGATTATTCCCATTTATTTAATTTGTTGGACATTTTTATCATTGTTTTATTTTCAGATAAATACCATGCAACTCCAGCAAGAAAGAACCCATGCAGTTCCATATCTTTCAATTTTGAAAAACGAAGAAGGTGTAATTAAAGAAGTTTATGATCAAGTTCAAGACACTATAGGTCAAGGTCGAGAAGTCAAAGACCCATCTCTTCATCTCTTCAAAGTACACTAGGTCATCACCCAGATACACATCAAATACAGTCCTAAAAAAGTAAAACAAACAAATAATTTTCTTTCTCATGAAGGGTCTACATACTTACCAAAAGGTATTTTGCAAAACAAAATCTTTTCGTAAGAAATAAAAGATAAGTGGGGGAATAAAAAAAATAAGAATAAATAAAAAGTCTTTTCACGATAAGTGGGAAGACATAAAAACAATCTTTTGACTTACATTTGACCACCGGGAAATTATAATTTAAACATTATAATGGATGTTTCTATTTCCTTGAAAGTGCATTTAAAAGTGATTTACCCTGTTGATAAGTAGAATTCCATCTCTTTGCTTTTAAACAATTGATATCAGATATAATCTGAACACGTACTTGACAATTAGTTTGACAGGAAGATGTTCTCTCTTTTTCTCAGTATCCTCAATCTACTGTTTTATACAATGCAAGAGATGGTGATGCATTGAGGAACGATTGTGTATCTAGGACCAAAATTATAAAAAGGTAAGGTTATATCTTTTCAGAACTTCTTCTCAGACTGGTTTAAGTCTGAAGATAAAGAGTTCAAATCAGCGCTTCTTTACAAAGATCATATTAAAAACACAAGAGGAGAGAAAAGTCTCATTAGAATATCAATGCAAAAATATAGATGTTACGATTTGCCGCAACTAACAGGTAGGTAAATATATTTTGTTGATATCTCATACGGTATCTGGAGTGAACCGATAATAATAACTCAAAAGTTAAGCATGACCTTGGCCTTTTTGGTGAACCAAGTACCTCAAATCAAAAGACCCTTAGTCTCTATTCGTTATGGTATTACCACTTATAAATGCATATCACTTATATTTAATACATGAGGGCGAATTAAACTCATACGAAGTGTCTGAACCGCTTCGGTCAAAATAAGTTTTGATATCCTGAGGATGAAACGAAGAATTAGACCAAGTAAAGTTGTCGCCAATTGGAAATATAACTCTTACAAGGAAAACATAAAAACTCTTTGGTTAAAATGTGTCAGTTTCAAAAGCTTATAATATGTTCCATATCATAAATCAAATATTTAAGCGACATCTTGCGATACAAAATCTTCTCGTTAGAAATAAAAGTTGCGAAATAAAAAATATATGATCAGAATAAATCAAAAGGTCTTTTCATGAAAAGTGGAAAAACATTAAAAGAATCATTGGACCTACAGTTGACTACTGGGAAATTATATGTAAAACTATTTCCTTGACAGTGCTCTAAATGTATAAGTGGTTCACACTTTTCATAAGTAGATCTTTCTATCTTTGTTTTGATCTTGACTAGTACTTCGCTATTCGTTTACCAAGAAACTTTTATTTTTGTGTTTGAGTCTCTCTATGTTTCAGCTTCCTTAATCGATTATTTTATAGAATGCAAGTGATAATGAGATTTTAAGCAACGATTGTGTATCTAGGACCAAAGTTATAGATAGGTAAGGTTATTTCTTTACGGAACAACTTTTTAGACTAGTTTAAGTTTGCACATACAGGGTTTAAATTGGCATTATTATCAAACAGCGCTTCTCTACATTACAGTTTGTAGTCATCATTCCATTAATGAGTGTGGCTTTTAATTCTAAAGTCTGCTAAAACATCTGTCTGAATTTCATCTATTAAATTCACTTCCTTTACTTGAAAGGTTAAGTACAACTGGCCATGTCAAAATATTGGGAAGATATTTGTAATTTCCTTAGTTGTTGTAGTATAAATAACGCATTCGAACTTCCACTTTGAATTTGTTTTATATTTTGACATATCGGAGTTCCTTTTAGCTTTTTTCTATTCGATATAGGTTTTGCTTATTTCTAAAGACTGTACGGTGACCTATTATAGTGACCTTTAAGCGCTCAAATGTTTGCTCTTAGCTGTATGGATAGTAGGATCGGCAATCAGGTACTTAACGCAAAAACAAATTCATCTGACCTCTAGGAAATGTATGTTTAAAAATAGAATGGAGTGAGGTTTCGAATGATGATTCAATACAGTTTTGTTTCAGTTTCCTTTAGGGTGTATATATACAAGTGTTTTACACTTTAGATTTACAAATTATTTACCAAGAAGTTTTTTTTTTCTGTTTCAGGTTCCTTGTCGACTGCTTTCTACAATTCAGGTTGTAGTGAGGTATTAAGCAACATTTCTGTATCCAGAATCCCAATGGCAGAAAGGTAAGGTCTTTATCTTTGCAGAAAAACTTCCCAGACTAGTTTAAGTTTGCACATAAACTAATGTCAATTTGTCAATATTATAAAACAAGGCTTCTCTACATTAAAGTGTGTAGTCATAATTCCATTGGAAGTTTGTCTATCAATTCCACAGTCTGATTCAACATCCATTTTAATTTGATCTCTCAAATTCACATCTTTAACTTTAAGTACACACTGACAGGCCAGACTGCCAGAGAGACGTTTGTAACCTATTGTATATATCTTTGTTGCAGAATAAGTCACGCAGTAGAATTCCTGTTGTGAATTGTTTCAAATTTTTTCGTACCGTAGCTTATTGTAATTGGATTGAGTTTCAATGGGGCAAAAAGAACTACTACGATACGTTTCCAACGTAAAACGTTGATATGTGCAAATAACTTTTTCAGGTTCCAAAAGAAAAAAAAAAAACCTTTGGACTGTAACATTTGATTACCAGGAAAGTATTGTATAAAACAATGGCGTTAGGTTTCGAATGATGATTCAGTAAAGTTGAGTTTCAATTTCCTTAAAATGTATTTATACAAGTTATTTACACTTTCGATAAATTGTTTTCGTTCTCTTTGTTAAAAACGATCAATATGAGATATGATCTGGACAAATTTTTTTTTCTGTTTCAGCTTCCTCGTCGACTGCTTTCTACAAATAAATTTGTAGTTATGTATTAAGTAACGAACGTTTATGCAGAATCCAAAAGACAGAAAGGTAGGTCTATATCTTGACAGAAAAACTTCCCAGACTAGTTTAAGTTTGCACACAAAAAGTGTAATGTCTCAATATTACCAAACAGCGCTTCTCTGCATTGAAATATGTAATCTTCATTACATTTATAAGTTTGCCTTGCAAGTTTGGCGTGAATACGACGAAAGATGCTCCTGTTTGAAGTTTTCCTCATAATATCACCCGTAATCTTGTTACTTCTGCATATTGCATAATGGTCAATACGGTTGCCAATTTAGGTCTGCATTACTCCATATGCCATAATATTCATTGGTTTTAAGGTAGATAGGGTGTCTTCCTCCATCTTGGATTTTGAAATACCAGAAAAAAATCGGTCTAGACCTTTAATAAAATGTGCAAATTTTGAGAGAAGTGGGTAATTCATGTGTAAGAATTTACATTTTAATATAGAAAATGACATGTTTTATTATATTAATGGTTGTATTTTACAAAAAACAGAATACTTTTGTTTGATTCAATTTTTTCCAACTTTGCCACATAAGGGGAGGCAACTCAAATGTAAGGGCAGATAATTCAAATAAAGTTACTTTTACAATAGAATGTGTTAGGAATTTATCTATTTTATTATGTAGCAAGAAAACGGGCCCGGTGACCCCATTTTTTCTTTTTCTTATCTGAAAGTATAATATTAGAGCTATCTTCTCATATTTTATCTCAAAATTCTATGGTGCAGTTTTCGTTTTATGGCAGAAAATTGCGTTTTCCATGCATAATCTATACAAAATCTGTCAATTTTGCACAACCTGTAGCGTGAAAATAAGCCCCGTGACCCATTCTTTTTATTATTTTTTCCAAAAAAGCATGATATAAACTACATTTTGGCAAATTATTAAAAAAATCTATGGATTATAATTTAGACACCCCATCTACCTTAAAGCGATATTGTAGTTTTGATAGCTTATGGTGAATAATTTCTTCTCGTCGATACGGTGGCAACAACTGGAACAAATAACAATTAATCAAACCTGATTTGTAGCGCGCCTTTCTATGAACACGTCTAGATTGGAATTCCTAAAGAACGAGAGAAACTTTAAGTTGGACGACTTCAGACGTACAAACCCCAAAGTGGGACTGGGTGGTAGAACTATGGTCATAACAGGTCTTCTTCCGACCGCAAGTAAAACCCTTGGCTTAGTGGGGCGTCCGATTGACTATGCAGAATGTATAAGATCGCTGCCACGTCCGGTCAGAATTAGGACGATAAATCCGAAGCCACGTTCTCTGCACGTTAAACACCATTGCAACACCCCCTTGAGGGGTCCGTAGGTGGCCTGTTGCAATCGAATTTACCTTCAATTTCAATCAATCAAAGGAGCAATATTTTAACCGGTCTTTAAGGCCGAGGCCATTCGTCGGTCAGTCCTCTCGTCCCGTAACAGGTTGAAGTTTTGATTTTAAGGTAAGTAACAGTTTTTGTATAATGTGGTTGTCTCAATATCTTGAAACTACACATTTTCGTTATAAATGTTAACTTTAAATATATATGCAAAATTAAGGTTTGACCCAGTTGTTACAGAATACGGAAATGTCATATGTTAAAGTGTGTTTACAGTAGGTTAACTGTATATACAATTTTGGTTAAAGGTTGTTCATGGTCACATCAACTTTAAACTTAGTACATATGTTCCCTTGTGTGGTGTCCGAACGACACATATTTCTGTTTGTTTGTCAATAAAATTTCTTACTTTGTTTGTTTGTTTTTTCTTTATTTTGATTTATATGCAGTTCAATAATTACCAGACATGATTCTTCAATTGTAAACTGAACTGTATTATTTTGTTTTTTGTCGTGTGGAGACAGGCAAAAGATACCAAAGTGACATTCAAACTCATAAGTAGAAAATAGGGTGACAACACCATGGCTGAAAAAAAGAAAAAAGACCAACAGACAAACAATAGTACACAAAACACAACATAGAAAACTAAGTCTGACCAACACAAACCCTCCCCCCCCCCCCCCCCCCCGCATAAAAAAAAAAACACTTGGGATGAACTCAAGTGCTCCGGTAGGGTAAGCAGATCCTGCTCTACATGTGGCACCCGTCGTGTTGCTCATGTTAGTACAAACCCGGTAATAAGTTTAATTCAGAAGGTCATATTCGGGGAAAGGGGCTGGTATTGTAGTTACGACAATTGGAACATATACGTTGTCAACAGATGTTCCATAACGGTCAACCAACTCGTGATGGCGTCCGAAAAAATTTACGAAGAGATGATTTCAACTTCACCACTTGGAACTATTGGTTTGATAGCTTCCGTGTCAGAGTGTCTTGATCACTGCACATTTCTTAAGTATGTTCAATTGATATATCAATTTAGACTCGGGTTATTTTGAACAACGTCAGTACAGACATTTGAAGAACAGAAGCGTCTTAATACAAACGTCCAGACATTTGACATTAGTTTCATCTTTTGTACGTTTTATATCTTTAAAAATGACTGAAATGTTACATCGTTCTTTACAAATGGACTTTAAGTTTATTAGATACGTAAAGAATGTATATTAATGTCAAAGTCCTGACGTCTCCAATTACAGACGTCCGGAGTAGCGACATGACTTATACAGAAATATTGGATTTAAATTGCATAAGTAATGTCATGGTTGAAATTGGGTTTTCTCCCGAATATCAGAAAACAAGGTCAACTAAAAAAATCAAATGTAAACTATGTTTCATCGCCAATTACAAATACATTTTATGTATTTAAAAATAAGAATATGTGTACATTTGATATATAATGCTCAATCTATAAATAAGAAGATGCGCATATTATTAATTACATAGTGTGCTAGTGACGTATTACGATATGTATGGGGTCAGTAAATTCCATATTGGGTGAGACCCAATATGTATCGTATTAGGTCAGTAGCACACTGTGTAACGAATTTATCTTACCGACTACCTAAACATGTGGTATTTAGACTAGTTGCCTATCAAAGTAACCAAGTCTTCAATACTTAGTATTAAGAACTTTCTTCAATTGGTCTGTACAAAAACAAATGCCAACAATAACAACTTGTTACTTTAAATATGTTTATTATTTCTTTTTCAATCGTTCATCATCAATTTCTACGTCATTTATAACCTTAACGATTGTTCATCAATACCGTGTTTTTTAATAGACTACTAACCGTGAATTGAAATAAGCCCCGCCTACTAACCACATATGAAATAAACATGGTCTTAACGCGGTTGCGTTTAACCAATCGTATTCCTAGAAATATATAGGAGGTAAAATAAGATAATATATATATATTGCTTAATCTAAGATGTGGTATGATTGCCAATGAGACAATTCTCCACCTGAACTTGCATGAAATTATTGCCACTAGACGTTATACAAGCAACAATCAATCAAATATATCGCCTTCTAGTAGTTATGAGTTTGAACATCTCATTGGTACTTTCATAATTTTCAACTATTGATTGACTCCATTATACATTATAACATATGGATTGGAATCAAACTTATGCGATAATTGTTTTTTTATTTCATAAAAAAAAAATATAAGAAGATTTCTGAGTTATGAACAATTCTATTACCGCAACAATATGTATACTAGTATCGAGTATTTTACTACTATTAAGAACGAACTGGTGAAGTATGATCTATTTGATTCAGAGGCTATTTTTTAAACAAGTATAAGTACTCTCAAATAAATTAAGGAATTACAAATTTTAGAATTTATACATGTATGAAAAACTCTTAACAGAGCGGCCGCAAAAAATTAGGTCACGGCAGTATCTAACTCAAAATTAAATTGTTAGCTTTCAAATGTTCTCAGAACAACGTGAAAAATAGATGAAAATTACTCATTGAACATTATGAAAATAAAGAACTCTCAAATTTGTATTTCCTTTCTTCCTCAATCAACACGTTTTAATAATTTCCGTACACATTGTTTCAGGCCATGTAAGTTTATTTCAATTGTTGTTTTAAGCAAAAATAATTACAATCTGTTGACTGAAGACCATTTCAATGCCAGACTTCAAAGAAAGCGCGTTAAATTGTTCATTAATAAACCCTAACATTGTCCAAATGGTTGAAATAAATCGATTGGAATACAGATACTTGTGAGTAAATGAAAATAGAAGTATATGAAGAGTCTATCTAGGTAAATTTGTTTTTGTATATACTCTATTGTGAAAATAAATTAAGGAATTACAAATTTTAGAATGAATACACAATGTACATGTATGAACAAAACTTTAACAGAGCAGCCACAAAAAAAGGACAAGGCAGTATCTATCTCAAATATTCAGCATTGAGCGTTTCTGACCCAGATAAGGGTTTCGGACACATGAAATTTATCAAGTTCTGTTTTGAATTTTTACAAATTCTAAAAGTAAAATTCAATGATTCGATACACTGGATACTTTTGATATAATGACTTTGTTTGGTACTTTTATCGAATGATTGTGGTTGGCACAATAAACGTATACTTGCTTTGGTAATTCTATCGCTTTATTAATATAAATATTATATGTCAAATATCCAAGTATGTTTTCATTTTGGATTTGAAATATTTGGGTTTTAACGTTCATGATGAGGGAATATCTACAAAGCGCTTCAGACTCAACGCATTTATAAAGTGTTTTTTTTTTTTATTTCCATAATGATAATAGGATGAGTATTAGGTAAATGTAAAACTTTTGAAATATGTTTGATTGTTTTTTCTTATTAAAGAAGTTGCAGTGTTACAACGAAAACAATTAGAAAAAAGTCAAGGTTTTCTCTTTTCATTACAAAATTTTATGTTAACCACATTATTTAAAATATTTTTGTTTGGCCTTACAAAATTTTAAACGGCGGATAAACTAGATATGATGTGAATGTGTCAGTTTGTTATTTGCATTTCTTTCGGTTTTTAAAAACATCATATACAGAGGTACTGGCAGTAAGTACTCATTGGATCTCTTCAATATAGTTAATAGATTTCTCATTTAATTCTTTCAAGGAAAACATAAGAAATACATTGTAAATGTACATTACTACTTATTGAATATTTTGAAATTAAAAACAGCCTAGTCACCATTCAGGATAGGGTGAAGGTTGGCGCCTGTAAAAAAGTTTACACCCGCTGCATTTGTGTGCACTTGTCCTTAGTCAGGAATCTGTTGTTCTGTGGTACAATGTAGTCGTTTGTTGATGTGGTTCATAAGTGTTTCTCGTTTCTCTTTTTTTTTTTTTTTATAGATTAGACCGTTGGTTTTCCTGTTAGAATGGTTCTCAACAGTCAGTCATTTTGAGGGACCTTTATAGCTTGCTGTTCGGTGTGAGCCAAGGCTCCGTGTTGAAGACCGCACTTTGACCTTAAATGCTTTACTTTTTAACAAATTGTGACTTGGATGGAGAGTTGTCTCATTGGCACTCTTACCACATCTTCTTATATCTATAGTATAAATCATCGCTATAAACCAAATGTCTATTTCATACAGTTTAATTATATTATCAAAATGAGAGGAAGAGGCCGGTGCAAGTAACTTCAAATTTATAAAATAATGAAACAGGTCCTGAGTTTTGAAGACGAAGTGTTAATGTAAAAGACTTGTTTATATATAATGTATAAATAAACCACCCAAGGGCAACTCGGGAATAGAAATATGGTAAAACCCTCTCCAAACTTGGAATGTACAAGTTTTCAGCCTCGTCTGGTCAGAATGGGGAAGTTAAATCTGATGCGTCGTGTGAAGAGAGTGCCATGCTTTTTGCACTTTAAGAGCCCTTGCAACATCTCTTTGAGGGGTCCGTAGGTGTCATGTGCCAAGGCTCAAGTTCTGTCCCTATCCAAAAAGTAAAATAACAAAAATACCGAACTCCGAGGAAAATTCTAAAGAGAAAGTCCCTAAGCAAAGGACAACATCAAAACTCAAACACATCAAACGAATGGATAACAACTGTCGTATTCCTGACTTGGTACAGGCATGTTCTGATGTAGAAAATGGTGGATTAAACCTGGTTTTAAAGCTAGCTGAACCTCTCATTTTATGACAGTCGCAAATAATTCCATTACACCTGACAACGATGTGTGAACAAAACAAACAGACATAATAGGTAAAAATGTCAAAAATAGTATTCCAAATTTCTCCGACCTTCGTGTCGGACGGCCTCTATTACAGGACCTACTTATTGCATTTATTTTTAATTTGTTTCCGTCCTGAGCATGCATGAAATGTTTGCCACTGGACGTTAAGCGACAAACAAATAATCAGTATATAAGTAAATAAGAAGTTGATAGTAAATATTCAGAAATTATTTATATTGTCGATAGCTATTATGTAATTTACATGTAAATTGTACATATTTCCTTTGTAAAATATTATATCGTATTAAGGTTTAGGACCCCTTCTGTAGCCATGTGAATTACGAAATTTTCAAACTGCAATAATATCAAAACAGCAAAGATAATCAATAATAGATATGGATCATTTTGTACGTATACCAAAGGGAAACTTCGTGCAAAGCATAGTTATTAATTGTTTTATTGCATTTAATAGAAAATGGGGATTTTGTGACAAATAAAAATAAGATTTTTGTAGAAAATCCACAGACTTTAATACAGAGGTTTTCGTTATAAAATTTTAAACATAGATTACTCATTTGTTTGTCCATGATGTGCTAGCGTTTATTATTTACATAAAGTCCTAAACAACCTTTAAATTCCAAAACACCTCATGTTGAGTCACTAAAGTCGAGCGCACCCTAGAAGGTGTACTTGAATTGGTCCATATTTATATTTGTTTTAACCAATAACTTAATTTATAAAATTGTTTTAAGAAAATCATTGCTAGCACTGCATGTAATAATCCTCTATCTATTAAGCACCGAATTGTCAAATATTAGAGTACAAGGGGAAAGGCTGTGGATTTTCTAAAAAAATTCCATATGTTTAGCATTAAATCAACACAAGGTTATATAATGCTGAAGGATCAGTTGTCAGTACTTTACAATAAAACATGAATGGAATCAACGTACATGTAGGCTAATAATATCAACAGAATCAATAAAAAATAATCCGGCAACAAATTCTTGCCAATTCTGTTACATTGACTATCCTCTTGATCAAATTCTGCAAGTAATTCGAGGCTTTTGAAATTACCGTATCCAATTGTTATTTGAAATATCAAAATTGATTTTAATTGTAGTATGTTACAAAGGTTCAAATATGTATATCCCCGTCAATTTAAGGATGTTAGTCACGTGTATATTAGATGATAACATGTTCTGAAACTATTCATAAGCATGATGATTTTAAACACAAGGCATACAATTTATCGACAAACACAACTTTTCTGTTATGCATGACTTGAAGATATAAGAGTTTAACAAACAGTTATCCGAAATAGTGTATCTAATGTTTCAGTGGAAGAAAAAAGTTAGGATAGTATATTAAAAACAATCATTGTTGAAGGCCGTACGGTGACCTATAGTTGTTAATTGCTGTGTCATTTGGTCTCTTGTGGAGAGTTGTCTCATTGGAAATCATACCACATCTTCTTTTTATATGACTGACTAAATAAATGAGTGTCCGTGCGAAACTGCAAATGCATATGGAGTTAAACATATTATACTACTATCTAGAACAACCTTGTAGAGTACGATCTATATTGTTAATTTGTTCTCGTCCTGAAAATGCATGAAATATTTGCCACTGGACGTTAAGCAACCAACAATCAATCAATCAATCCTTTCGTTCTCAATCAACATGCTTGAAAATTTCCCTATATCTTGTTTCAGGCAATTGCGATTTTTTAGTGTATTTAAGCTGCCGTTTGAATCAAAGACTATTACAGCATATTATAATTCAACGTGTTAACTGCACATCATTTTAATGCCAGGCCTCAAAGATACGCATCAAATTGCTCATAAATAAACCAAAAAATTGTCCAAAGGGAGACATTAAATCGATTGGAATTCAGAATTATCAGTATTTGGAAATAGAAGTAGACGAAAAACCTGTCTAATAGTTTTATAAAAAGACCATAAACCCACTTATTCATGGTATGGTAACCATATTTCTGACCTGACACTACGTACTTTTTATTGCTTAATTCTTTAGAATTTAATATGCAATGTTTCGGGTTCTTTCGGGAATGTTCCCAGGTAAACCCTCATCAGAGGCCGACCTTTGTGTATTTATTTCGTATCTAGTATAGTAGATAGATGTGTGTCTGTTTCATAACAGTTTTGTTTAATTTATAAACTACACGTGCATATAGGTCTACGTTGTAGCTAGTCTTTTTACAGACTGAAGAAACTGGCCAAGTTGATCAACACTATTGTTCAATTATTCATATATATATATAATGAAAAGACTTAATGTCTTTATTTTTATCACTAATTAAATCAACATAAGTCTAGAAACATGGATGTATAAGAAACCGTCAGTTATCTTAGATATGTGATCTATTGAAATAAATCGGTATCATGTCTTTATTACATCTGTTTCACAGTATAAACTATATTATAAAACGTCCTGTGGGGGTGTTCTTCGACTTAATGATTAATTATCATGTCGCTAATATTCTTATTGTTTTTGAAACCCATATCTGGTTTAGATTTAAATATTTGTTTGGCAATCGGATCTTTCTGAAATATATACCAGAACTTTGTTATAATCTTTTTAAGATATTCAGCATTATAATGATACGTTGTAATGAACATATTTCTGCCTGTTATTTTATTATTATATTATTTCTTTCGAAGTTTTAACTGCCTGTCTTCGTGACGAATTTTATGCAATATTTGACTGACGACTTCTTTCGTGTATCCCCGTCTAGATAATTTATCTATAAACAGTTTAATACGTTTACTAAATTCGTCCTTACTACTAGTATTTCTAAGAATTCTAATCCCTTCTCCTTTGACAAATGAAGAGAAACAGATTTTAGCATACTGAAATTTTTCAGTGGGTTTGGTGAACCAATTTACATCTAGTATTTCAGATTCAGTAAACCGTTTTCCTTTATACAATACAACATCTAAGAATTTCATAGTATGAGTATTTATTGCAAAAGTGACTATACTTCAAAACTATATAAATCTAAAAAATAACTCAACTAATGTATTTTGCATTTGCCGTGCGGACGAACTATAGAACTGAATTTCTTCCCTAGTACATATGTCTGTAATATTTATTGCGATTCTTTGTAGATCTTACTTAACACTGCCTTTATACAATATGTGTACGACGTTCTGATTGTCAGTTCTCCATAGAATTTTTTGACCTTTCAAATAGGTCAATTTTGACATAAGCATTCTATAAACTGCCTCAAGTTCACGCCATGTTGAATTTTTTACTTGTTCCTCAGGTTTCCATGAACCTATTACTTCGCTTTTTTCATAATCTACTATATACCCACCGACGCCTGTACCAGAGGCATCAGTGTACACCACACTGGTGCAGATTTTTTCATCCAACAGTTCCTTTCCATTGCATTATGCATTCATAAAGACTCCTAGTTCTCAATCTAAACAAACTACCAATAGCTGCTTGCATAGAAATTATCTGACCTACTAATGAAGCCACTAACCTCGCTTTAAATAAACAGTTTCCTGAAGATATTTTCTCGAGAAAATGTTTTAAAAAATTTCGCAGTATATCTAAACGTTCAGGAGACGCATAAATCTTACCAACACACATGTCCCATATTAAACCTAACCATGTATCTGTCTGAGAAGGTTGCCAGTGGCATTTTTGTTCTGCTATAAAAAATCCAAACATTTGCAATTCTGTGTGCACTTGATTACTTATCTCTACTGCTTTCTCATAATTTTCCGCTCCACCTATGCCATCATCTAAATACATAATGATTTTCATACCCTTTTGTCTTAAATACTGTACTACCGGTCTAGTAACTTTAGTGAAAATGTAACCGGCTGTTGAAATACCAAATGGCAATACATTAAAAACATAATAGGAGATTTCCCATGCAAATCCAAGATATGTTTTATGTTCAGAAAATATTTCAATATGGTGATATGCAGACTTCAAATCATATGAAAACAGATAATCTTGCTTGTTAAACAAATTTGATGCATCACTTGCATCTTCATATTTAAATCTAAATTTATGCAAGTGCGGATTTATATGCCTAGCATTTAAAACTAATCTCAACTTATCTTTATTTTTAGCTACTGTCAAAGGATTTACTACTTTTGGTATGAGATCTACTTTTGACACACAACCTAAACTTATTAATTTGTCTATCTCACTCTGTACAAATTCAGGATTATCTAATGCTGATCTGTTGTTTTTTAGTGAACAATTGCTTGGTACAGTGTAAAATGGTAGTTTATACCCGTTCTTGATAACATCTAATACTTGTTCATTAGCACCTAATTTCGTCCAATGATTAAAAGCCCTTTTAAGCATGCCTATTGGCGATCTATTATCTACTTGTTTACTTTTCGATATGTTGTTTTCGTTATGAAAACTAGACTTGTTTAAAAAATCATACGTTATATTTTCAGAATCGGAAATACCGAATTCTTCAAAATCTTGAAAATCTGATAAATATTCAAAATCAATACTTATCTTATCAAAGTTCTGCTTCATTGACATTGCAGCATGATCTTTACGCCAATGACCTGGTTTTCCACATTCGTAGCATTTCCCTGGTCTGTGTACAGGTAATGATATCTGAACAGGTATGGGTGTACTCAATCTGGTTGATGTGGGGTGCGAAATGGGGGTAAATCTACTCTTCTTTGTCTTTCTCTCTGCCTTCATTTTCTGTGCAGCTCTTACATCAGCTCTGCGTATTCTTTTCTCGTCTTCGGAATTATCCGCTAGACTATTCGTCTGTTTTCCTTTACCGTCTTCCGCCCGCTTTCTGACTGATCAACCATCTTCACAAGTTTTTGCCTATGTGTTAGCAAATCAATACCTTCACCAATTCGTTGGGTTGCTGAGTTTATCTGTTCGTTCTGCATTGGACTGTCTTGTAAGTTAGATTGGGCTTCTTTCATCTTCTTGATGATTATGGTGTTGATCTTATGTTGTTCTTTATTACCCTTCCGTTTGAACTCGTAATTGTCTGTTGTCAGTTCTTCGATTTTTGCAATTTGGCTATCGGAGAGCGGTCTCTGGGATTCTTTCATGGAACTTTCAAAAGAACCTAGCTTATTGCTCATCAGAGTGTCGATTCTGGAAAGCATGGAATTCTGAGAACTCTGTACAGCATTATGAACCTCGTTTGCTATTAACTGTTTAATCGCCGGCTCGTCCATTTTGTTGTTTACTATCGAACGTCCACGGCTAGAATGAAGACCTTAACACAAGACAATACATTTGGCGCCAAACCATAAAAACCTTGACCATTGGTCATTCTAAACACGTGACTACACTTAGTCTTGATGAACCGTACAATACATTATTTTTCTACTAAACTTCGAAACGCAGAAAAATATACTTTTTGTCAGTAAAATATTAAGAATATGAAGTAGACTTTCTGTAGATGGTATTTTTATATCATATTCTTGATTTACATGGTCTGTAAGCGTATTTTCTATAGCCGTTTTAATTTCATTGAAATTAAGATTAGTATATAACTATGTTATATCATAGGAAACAAGTAGATCATTCTGTTCCGTGTGGGTATTTTCTATGTATCTGATAAAATCGCTAGTATCTGATAGATAAAAGATAAAACTAACAATAAATCATCATCAGTGTATCTGATTGAGAAAGCTTACAACTAGTGTTTTAATAAATACAAATGAAATACATGGCAGCGAAAAATAGAAAGAAGTCACTAGCTAATATTCCAAAGGGAACATAAATTATATCACAAATATAGAAATAAGAAGTGTATACCTATCTACGCCTATATTCCTAAATCGAAGAATTCGATTGGCTGCCGTAATAATTATCGTCTATCATTCATTTAAGAAAAGGCTCTAATAATGACCTTTATTTAAACAAAGCGCAATCTTGTTATTGATCACTGACACCATTGATAATCATGGGTCGTACTAGAAGATATTATAAAAAGAAGAAAAGAAATAAAACAAAGAATAAACATATAA
Organism: Mytilus californianus; assembly: GCF_021869535.1. Lineage (NCBI taxonomy): Eukaryota > Metazoa > Mollusca > Bivalvia > Mytilida > Mytilidae > Mytilus > Mytilus californianus. Next base: position 616,816 of record NW_026262719.1, read on the forward strand.
GATTTAAACATAATCTTACTATTGAAAATAACAAACGGGACCTAAACTTTCAAAAAGAGTTCGTCCTAAACTTATTTAAAAGAGATATATATGAAACTGAATTTAAAGTTATAGCAAAAGGTTTAAATTTTGTTCCTACAAACAAATGTAACCACAGACAATTGATAAAAAATTTTCAATCATTTGAGAGGTCTTTGCGACTGAAATATTATTTCGGTACTAATGTACGCATAGCAACTAAAAACCACCCTTTCAAAGTTAAGTCTAACTTTCAAGTTCCAATCATTGGCGATAATTCAATAGAAAAATACATTTTCTACACAAAACACGAGTTATCAAAATATATGCCGAAGATTAAATACAATATGTCTAAATCGGAACGTGAATGCATAAAGAAATTAAAAATCGACAATACTATATGTATTCATAAAGCCGATAAAAATAACACGACTGTAATACAGAATAATCGTGATTATCTTACTGAAGGCGAATCCCAATTAAATGACGGAATTCACTATACTAAAATAATAAATATTGACATAGAAAACACCAGAAAAATAGTCAATAAATTGGTATACCATATGAAGGAAAATGATGAAATAGACGAAATGTCTTTTAAATTCTTACGAGCAGAAGGTAAAACATTTAAAACTCCAAAAGCCTACTTCCTTCCTAAGATTCACAAACTTAGTACGGAAACATTAGAAATGTACCAGAATAAATGTATGAATAAAGAAAAAGTACATGTACCAGGTCGACCGATTATTAGCCAATGCTCGGAACCACTACTAAATATTGGAAAATACCTAGATTATTTTCTTCTTCCACTGGTGAAGACAAAAGATACATATCTATCAGATACTAGCGATTTTATCAGATACATAGAAAATACTCACACGGAACAGAATGATCTACTTGTTTCCTATGATATAACATCGTTATATACTTATCTTAATTTCAATGAAATTAAAACGGCTATAGAAAATACGCTTACAGACCATGTAAATCAAGAATATGATATTAAGGTAAGGTTTGCGGTCACAGGGAGATAACTCGTATTCAAATCGTGGAATGCCGCCGATTCACTTGAGCGTTTGAAATCAGCGAAATTTACCGTGTTGATGCAAACTTAATTTGCAAACATTCTACTGATCGTCTGCAAAATGTTGAGAACTAAAACAGGAAAATTTCAATCGAAAAAATCCTTTTTAAACAGTTCAAAGCTCAAGAGTCCAACAGAAATTTATCGGTTAGTCACCCTGTTGATGAGCCGACAATAGAGGACCACAACTACCTGCATGTAAACACTTATCCGGTGCTCTCAAACTCGGATCTTGGACTTGGTGCAAGCTATACGGTTGATCCAACTCAAAATGACGACTGGAAGACAGGTAGACGGATAGTCGAGCTACAAGCCTTAGCCCAACAGATGTATTGCACCTCGTGTGATGCTCGACTACACCTGAGCGACATTGAGAACGAGAGAAGATATAGACTAGGGAGCATACTATTCATACGATGCCAATACAGTGTGTGCAGTTCATTGAATGATGTAAGAACTGGAAACAGCGGAACATTTGACATCAATTCAAAACTAGCACTAGGTAATCGATAATTCGTGTTTTGTGTAGAAAATGTATTTTTCTATTGAATTATCGCCAATGATTGGAACTTGAAAGTTAGCCTTAACTTTGAAAGGGTGGTTTTTAGTTGCTATGCGTACATAAGTACTAAAATAATATTTCAATCGCAAAGACCTCTCAAATGATTGAAAAAATTTTATCAATTGTTTGTGGTTACATTTGTTTCAGTTATATCTCATTTAGATAAGTTATGGATGAACTCGTTTTGAAAGTTTAGGTCCCGTTTCTTATTTTTATGTTTAAATCTTATGAGTCATTCTCTGTAAGCACCAAAATGACAAGGAAATGGTATGTCATGAAATCAGACAAAACTTGGCTCAAAGGTGCATTAAAAGCATAAAACATAATTCATATAAAAAAAATGTTAAAAAAAATATATGTTGCCATGGTAACACAACATATTTAAAAAGACTCTTTTTTTTCATTCAAAAACTGATAAAAATACTAAGTTTTTTATTCAATCTTAACATAAAAAGGAAATATTTTTATTTCATCACTGTAGATTCCCTAAAAAGGAACATTATAGTTCTTCTTAAATTTAAAAAATGAAAGCTGTGCATATTTTTATTTTACTATACCAGCCTGTGGAACTCTGGGAAAACACACTAATTTTCGAATTTAATATATTTAGCAAATTTCAAAACAAATTAAAAACAAATCTGGACAACAGATCTGTGTGATGTTTTAGGGATAAATCTTAAATATATTATTTTCAATGTATATTAATTTATAGAGAGGTGAAATTTAAAATAAAAAAGTTAAATGCATTGTTTTGACACTATATTTGCATATAATTTGTAACTAGAGGCTCTCAAGAGCCTGTGTCGCTCACCTGACTCTACTTTGGTTTTAGAAATCATGTAAAGATAGATAAAAATCATAACAGATACCCAAATAATGATTGAGGCCAAATTTTGATTAATATTGGTCCCGTTATTTAATAAAATATCCTGGTGGCCATCTTGAACAGTAAATCGGCAACAAAGTAGCAACACTCGGCCATCTTGGATGATGGATCGACTGCAAAGTAACAACACTTGGTCAGCAACTCATAAGGAACATTCATGCCATGTTTGGTTCAATTCCATTCAGTGGTTCCCTAAAAGAAGACAATTGTATGTATTTCCCATAGGGTCCTATGTTAAATTAAGTCCCCCGCTGTCGGCCATCTTGGATGATGGATCGGCTGCAAAGTAACAACACTTGGTCAACATCTCATAAGGAACATTCATGCCATGTTTGGTTCCATTCCATTTATTGGTTCTCCAAACGAAGACATTTTCATGTATTTCCCAAAGGGTCCTATGTAAAACTAAGTCCCCCGCTGGCGACCATCTTGGATGATGGATCAGCTACAAAGTAACAACACTTGGTCAGCATCTCATAAGGAACATTCATGCCATGTTTGGTTTCATTCCATTCAGTGGTTCTCTATAAAAGAAGACATTTGTATGTATTTCCCATAGGTCCTTTGTTAAACTAAGTCCCCTGCTGTCTGCCATCTTGGATGATGGACCGACTGCAAAGTAACAACACTTGGTCAGCACCTCATAAGGAACATTCATGCCATGTTTGGTTTCAATCCATTCAGTGGTTCTCTAAAAGAAGACATTTGTATGTATTTTCCATAGGGTCCTATGTTAAACTAAGTCCCCCGCTGGCGGCCATCTTGGATGATGGATCGGCTACAAAGTAACAACACTTGGTCAGAACCTCATAAGGAACATTCATGCCATGTTTGGTTTCATTCCATTCAGTGGTTCTCTAAAAGAAGACATTTGTATGTATTTCCAATAGGGTCCTATGTTAAACTAAGTCCCCTGCTGGCAGCCATCTTGGATGATGGACCGACATCAAAGTAACAACACTTGGTCAGCATCTCATAAGGAACATTCATGCCATATTTGGTTCCATTCCATTCAGTGGTTCTCTAAAAGAAGACATTTGTATGTATTTCCCATAGGGTCCCATGTTAAACTAAGTCCCCCGCTGCCGGCCATCTTGGATGATGGATTGCCTACAAAGTAACAACACTTGGTCAGCACCTCATAAGGAACATTCATGCCATGTTTGGTTTCATTCCATTCAGTGGTTCTCTAAAAGAAGACATTTGTATGTATTTCCCATAGGGTCCTATGTTAAACTAAGTTCCCCAATGGCGACCATCTTGGATGATGGATCGGCTACAAAGTAACAACTCATGGTCAGCACCTCATAAGGAACATTCATGCCATGTTTGGTTTTATTCCATTCAGTGGTTCTCTAAAAGAAGTCATTTGTATGCATTTCCCATAGGGTCCTATGTTAAACTAAGTCCCCCGCTGGCGGCCATCTTGGATGATGGATCGGCTACAAAGTAACAACACTTGGTGAGCACCTAATAAGGAACATTCATGCCATGTTTGGTTTCATTACATTCAGTGGTTCTCTAAAAGAAGTCATTTGTATGCATTTCCCATAGGGTCCTATGTTAAACTAAGTCCCCTGCTGGCGGCCATCTTGGATGATGGATCGGCTACAAAGTAACAACACTTGGTCAGCACCTCATAAGGAACATTCATGCCATGTTTGGTTTCGTTCCATTCAGTGGTTCTCTAAAAGAAGACATTTGTATGTATTTCCCATAGGGTCCTATGTTAAACTAAGTTCCCCGATGGCGGCCATCTTGGATGATGGATCGGCTACAAAGTAACAACACTTGGTCAGCACCTCATAAGGAACATTCATGCCATGTTTGGTTTCATTCCATTCAGTGGTTCTCTAAAAGAAGTCATTTGTATGCATTTTCCATAGGGTCCTGTGTTAAACTAAGTCCTCAGCTGGCGGCCATCTTGGATGATGGATCGGCTACAAAGTAACAACACTTGGTCAGCACCTCATAAGGAACATTCATGCCATGTTTTGTTTCATTCCATTCAGTGGTTCTCTAGAAGAAGTTCAAAATGTAAAAAGTTAACGCCGACGACGGACGACGACGGACGACGCCGGACGACGCCGGACGACGACGGACGACGGACGCCAAGTGATGAGAAAAGCTCACTTGGCCCTTCGGGCCAGGTGAGCTAAAAAATGTGGTGACGTTTTATGGATTTGAAATAAATATTCTTTTCAAATGCTGCACTAAAGTGCTATTTTGAATGTAATATATAATATAAATCAAAATAAGTACATCTGTTTAGTGCATATAACTGTCTATGTAGTACAGCTAGTGCTAACATCAATATTTATTCCAACACAGTTGTAAAGTTATCTCCCTTGTAAAGAACTCTTCCTGTTAGGAGGTAACAAATAAACAAGCTGTCAGCAGGCAACAAAATATAAACAGCCACCACATTAACTTTAGAAAATTCAAGGCTTTGTAATCGACAAATAATGATTTAGTGTGATTGAAAATGACTTTCTGCCACTTTGGATCGTTATCCAAAGAATTTATCAGATGTTCTGAAGACTTTTTCCATTTAAAAACATGTTCCTATAATGACATTATTATTGTGCTTACTGAAGCTGGTATTTTACCACAAAATGTGTTATTTAATACCTACTCCATTTGTTCTAATGTTCATCACATTTTAATAACTTCCTAAAACAAAATGAAAAGAAAAGATATAGACTTCTTTGTCTCGTACCATCCCACATAAGTACACATCCAGAAATAGACCATACTCAGTCGTCTGAAGTTGTTCGGCACAGTGACAAGAAAAGAAAAAGAAGTAAATGTCTGCAGTTTGATGATGTTACAACTTTATTCAGAAAAACTGGCGTTGTTCTACTAGTATGAACACGTAAGTCAATTTATTTTTGTATAAGAGGGGGGGTACATGTACAAATGTAAAACACCCTGTAAAACTCAACTTTTAGAGCAAGGGAGGGTGCTACGCCTTTGTATCTTATAAATGTTCTTAGAAGTTCATCTCCTTCCGTTTAATATAATTGTATTTAATTTGGCCATTGTTAGAAAATAATTTACAACATTTCATGTCACATAGCAGACCTAACTTCTGTTTTTAATATTACAGAGTTCTTTGAATAATTTACTTGAGCCCGGGACAATTATTTGATATTCTCAAAGGGGTACAGGTTCTTGTTTTTAGAGACAGCTTCTTTTTTTTTCCTCAGCAGAGCAGTATGACTTTTTAGTTTTAGTATCACAATTATTTATTTTCTTTATTGTATAAGTTTAATTATATAGTTTCAAACTACATTTGTATTTATAGGCAGACATTCTTACAAAGTTGAGCCACTTATTTTCAAAATCCCCTTGAACCCTCCCCTCTTAACTCCCTAGAATATCAAAAGGTCACCAGGTATCTCCTATAGTAAAACTGATAAACAATGTACACTATGACATGACTATCACTACTCTTAGGTTAGAGGTCAATAAGTACAGAAACCCAATAACACAAGTCAGAAAATTAGACATTTCAATTACAATTAAAAAAAAAGTAACAAGAGACAAGATTATGGGTGAAAAAATATAATAAAAAATTTTTAACACAGTTTTTTATAGCTTCCAAACACCTAACAGGTCAACGATTGTTGTTTAAATCAATCATAACTGAGCATAAAGCCATATATTATAGAAACATGTTTTATAAATATAAAAGTTAATGATTAATGAAAATCTCACTTGCCACAACTACTCAAACAGAAAGTCAAACTTTCATGTACATCAAATCAAAACTTATCAAACATTTTGCATATGATCATGATGATGGTGCTTTATAAAAATAATAAATTTGAAATTTGAAATTATTATTGTTTTTGAATAAATTCATGTCTGTACCTTGAAAAGTGATTTAGCTCCACTGTATATCAATACAATGCTAAATAATATAAATATAATATTCTTACATATTCTACAAACATGCACCAGACAGATTATGTTGCTTATAATGTTTTGACTTATCTAATTTTTAGCTGTCTGTATTAGCTACAGAAAAGAATTAACAAGAAAAGAACTAGATGAGGATACACATGAGGAATGTTCACCAAAGGTACCAACATAAAACCAGTTTGAGACAAAAATATATAGGATATATGTAATTTTTAAAAAGTTTATATTTGATTTTAGATCTATTCAAACAAAGATAATTCATGAGTCAGATTTGTAATGTTTGTATGAATATTTTTTCTTATGTTTTAAAGGGTGTCCTTATGACAAATATTTTTGCTTCTCTTAATTTCAATCAGATGAATAATGATTTCTAATACACTTATTCAAATAGCTTGTTTTATCATGCATGTTTAAGGCTAGTCCTGTCCTTACAAAAGAATAAAAATGAAAAACAAAGTAAAAAACAAGAAATCTGTCTGTCTGCTTTTTCTGTCTGTCTATCTGTCTGTCTGATTATTGTATTCAAGTCTGTCATCTATTTTTAGATTAAAGACACTCCAATACAATGTATAGATAATTTGAATGAGAGCCAAAATACAATTGAGACACAAGCAGATGTGATTGTTAGTACTACAAAACCTGTATAGTCTTTATGGAAATTTGATTTTATGCTTAATCATGATAGAATAATTCAACATAGCTGTCTTTGAGGCATTTATTTCAACTTTAGGTATATGGCATATTAAATTAGCAGGTGGTCTGTTTAACATGTCTAATATTGGAATTTCATAATTTTGATAGCTGTTAAAAACATTTGATTGGATCAAGATTTCATGTTTGAATGTTTATAGTATATAGATATCTTGATATTTTATTTTCACCATTGCAGTCCTCATGAACAGATTACCTCTAAAACAATCTTCTGGTCAACAACAAAATTATATTTCACTTTGATTTTTTTTACAAATTTTACTATACATGGTTTAACTTTATAATAGAATATCTAAGGATATGGGGTATCCATCCATGACACAAAATCAGTAGACACACAACAACAAATAAACACAAAGAAAAACAAAGGATATGGGGTATCCATCCATTTACACAAAATCAGTAGACACGCAACAACAAATAAACACAAAGAAAAACTAAGGATATGGGGTATCCATCCATGACACAAAATCAGTAGACACACAACAACAAATAAACACAAAGAAAAACAAAGGATATGGGGTATCCATCCGTTGACACAAAATCAGTAGACACACAACAACAAATAAACACAAAGAAAAACTAGGGATATGGGGTATCCATCCATGACACAAAATCAGTAGACAGACAACAACAAATAAACACAAAGAAAAACTAAGGATATGGGGTATCCATCCATGACACAAAATCAGTAGACACACAACAACAAATAAACACAAAGGATATGGGGTATCCATCCATGACACAAAATCAGAAGACACACAACAACAAATAAGCACAAAGAAAAACTAAGGATATGGGGTATCAATCCATGACACAAAATCAGTAGACACACAACAACAAATAAACACAAAGAAAAACTAAGGATATGGAGTATCCATCCATGACACAAAATCAGTAGACACACAACAACAAATAAACACAAAGAAAAACTAAGGATATGGGGTATCCATCCATGACACAAAATCAGTAGACACACAACAACAAATAAACACAAAGAAAAACTTAGGATATGGAGTATCCATCCATGACACAAAATCAGTAGACACACAACAACAAATAAACACAAAGAAAAACTAAGGATATGGGGTATCCATCCATGACACAAAATCAGTACACACACCACAACAAATAAACACAAAAAGCAAAGGAACAGCACTTGCATTGTTGTTCTTTATCTAAAAGTCACAGTGAGGCCCATCAACAGAATGTGCATGTTCAAAAAAATTAATCCTCTGAGATTTACTCTCAACAAGTTGTTGCCATGTGGTGTATTTAATTTTTATATGATTTACTTACAGACACATGAGACATGTCAAATGGAGTTTGATTGAAGTATTATTTTCTCAGATTCAGATTCAGAAACAATTGAACCGCAATCTACATAGGTATAACACTATATAGCTCTTTTATGATATCATTTATTGTTCACTCAAGCTGAATCATTGTAACCCCACTTTAAAATCTCTGTCTGTCCACATCCGTCCCATAAATATTTTTCGTCTCATCTTTCTGAGGAACTTAGAGCAAAAAAATGTTCATCAAGTCAAAATCAATCTGCCATGAAATTTTCAGACATATCAGTCAACCTGTTGTTGGGTTGCTGCCCCTAAATTGGAAATTTAAGAAAATTTTGCATTGTTTGGTCATGTTGGTTATTAACTTGAATATTATTATAGGTAGAGATAAACTGTAAACAGCAAATTTGTTAAGCAAAGTAAGATCTACAAATAGGTCAACATGACCAAATTATTGTCAATTGATCCCATAAGGAGTAGCTCTTTAAAGTCATTTTTTCTCAAATTTTGGAAACCTTAACAAAAATCTTCTCTGAAACTACTGGGCCAAATTAAACCAAACTTGGCCTAAATATTCCTTAGGGTATCTACTCTTAAAAAAATATCCAATGAATCTGCCCCTCAACCAAGATGGCTTCTATGGCTAAAAATAGAACAAAGGTGTTCACTATAAAAAAATTGTAAAAAAGAAATAAATTCAAATGGACACAACTTGAAAACTGATTTAAATGATAAAGGGTCTTCGGTAACTATTGTAAGACTGCAATGAGATGACCTGCTTTAATTGAACTACTGGACCAAATTAACCCAAACTTAGTCTCAATCTTTATTGGGGTATCTAATACTATTTATTATGATTTTAACTTATTTCACATGATTTCCAAATCCACAGTCAATACAGGTGAGCGACACAGGCGAGCGACACAGGCTCTTGAGAGCCTCTAGTTTATGTAAAATGAACATTTTGTGTTGCTCATATGCTCATCTTGTTTATGCATCGAAATAGCTGCTGAATGTTGGGCCTGAAATAAAATTCCTTTTGTTTTTCTGTTTTCACTGGATCCCTACACATAAAATAAGCACTACCCAAAATTTTGTATTGATGCTTTTCATTTTATCTTTTTCAATTTATATGACTGTCAAATTTATATCTAATTCCATGCAGATTTTACATGTTATATCTTTTCATAAAAAGAATAATTTCTCTATCTACCTACGCAATAAGAAAAATATACAAATGGGCAACAGCGAACAAAGAAAATTATAATCATCATTTAATTTGTCAATCTATTCATAGTGAGTTTGTAAATCAGACCAGATACTGAATATCAATATTGATACATTGAGTGAAGAATACTGTATATTTGACCATTGTCACTTTTATGTCATGAACCTGAATGATGAACATGTATTTTTTTATAGGAATCACAAGCCAGTTACCAAAGAGAAGAGGCACTTCAGTATTTAAATCGCTTTTTAGAGGTTAATGGCAGCAAAACCGTTTCCAGCCTTCCATTAAAGTCCTGGTTTGAACTGTCCAAAAAATCTCAATACTTGTATGTTGATAGACTACAAAATATTATTGACTGTGTCATAGGATGTTTTTTCCCTGAGAATTTTAGTGATGTCTCACAGCAGATTTTTCTGTCAAAGTCAACTGATGAAAATATCAAACCTCTTGCAACAATATCAACAATTGCTGAGTTTTACCAGAAATCAGAATCTTGGCAGCATAGAAGACAATTATTATCAATGCTGTCATTGTTTATGACATACCAAGAAGTATTGCAACTTATCCCTGACTTAACAGAGTTTAAATACTACACATCAAAAAAAACATGGAGAGAAATTTGGCTATGGGCTGCCTGTACCACCAGCAGAAACACACAGAAAAAAAATGGATCCAATGAAATTTGACAGCTTCTTAGAATTTATAACATCGCCACATATTATCAGAGATCTACCATATGGTGAAAAGAAATTGAAATTATCTGATGGAACAGTTCAAAATGTGCCAAACCTGATTCAATGCATGGGCTCCTCAGATATTATTCAACAGTACAAAGTATATTGTGAAAAAAACACTATTATTCCATTAGGTAAGAATAAAATCAAGAAGTTTCAAGTAGCCTCTTGTATAATATTGCATACTTGTTACAAGAAATCCATAATTGTTTTTGTCTCACCTTGACTTAGTAAAAAAAGAAAGACATAGGTATGCTAGTCAAGGTCTATCGACTTTGAAACTTTTTTTTAGATTACATGTATAAGTTTGTGATTAGGATAGTTTATGGGAAAACCACTAGTGTTAGGTAAATGGTATTTGGTATACATATGTATTATGATTTTCACTTTAGTTGTCCAAGAATTATGGTACTTTATTTATGAAAAAAAATGTAGTTGTTCCATTTTGTATAATGAATCAAGATTGCTTTGACCGACACTAACAAATTTTTTACTGAATGATATAATCATTATCAGTATAAGATCCCCCCTCAATTTTAATGATTTTTACTAGCGTTGTCTTAGAGTAACAGAACTTTGTTTTGTCTAAAATGTGGTTTTAAAATCGAACTCAGCTGTTTACATATTAAATATTGATCATACTTCTTTATTGCAGGTGAAAGTACGATGTACAAAATTTTATCAGAATGTACAGCTACCATCCGACAAAGCTTTGAAGGTGTTGACTATTTTGTGCCTGAAGGCGAGAGGGCTTTTGCTACCCTAGAGGCTGTAGCTAAAGAATTACACAGTCTTGATCTGATGACTCAAACTGAATTCAGTGATATCAACAAACATTTGCTGCAGTCAAGAAGATACATGAAGGCAGATTTTAGGGTATGTGTGAATATTTATTTCTCTGAATATAGTTGGTCGTATATTGGTATGACGTTGGCGTCGTCGTCGTCGTCCGAAGACACATTGGTTTTCGCACAATAACTTTAGTTTAAGTGAATGGATCTCTATGATATTTTACCATAAGATTCAATACCACAAAAGGAAGGTTTGGATTGATTGGGGGTTATGGTACCAACAGTTAAGGAATTAGGGGCCAAAAAAGGGCCCAAATAAGCATTTTTCTAGCTTCCAGACAACAACTTGTGGAACGATGTATGAATATCTCTGAAATTATACCACAAGTTTCCATACCACAAAGGGATGGTTGGGATTGACTTTGGGGGGTTATGGCTCAAACCGTTTAGGAATTAGGGGCAAAAAAGGTTAATTTTTTCTCATTTCAGATTTCAAAAATTAAAAAGAAAATTTCTTCTTTTTTTTTTTGCAAAATAAAGGGGGGGGGGGGGGGGTCAATACGCAACAGCATGGTGTATTGCACAAAAGCAAAAAATTGAATATAAATTCAAATCATATAATCAATTCTAAGTTCTTTGACTACCGTTATTCTGTGTCAGAAACCTATTGTGTCAAATATTTAATTACAATCCAATTTCAGACCTGTATCAAGCGCAAATATTGTGTCCATTTTTGCCCCAACTGTTCAGGGTTAGACCTCTGCGGTCGTATCCAGCTGCGCTCAGCGAAGCATTTTATTATTTCTATTGTCATTTCATCAGTAAAACACCATTTTTAAAATTTATTATATGCCCGTCTAAATAGGAACAGTGCATTGTTGTGCATCTGTCTGTCCGTCCATCTAGCTGTCCAGTAATCTTCAAGACTTTATTTTAATTTGAGTGTAATACCCTAATTATTTTTTAGGAGTTATTGCCCTTTGCACTGTGATGGGTTGGGGACAGTAAAACACTGTTCTTTATCACAAAAAGAAGGTATTGATACATAATTTTGTAATAAAAAGTAGCAATCAATACAGTGTCATACTAGAATTAGAATTTCAGGACATAACTTTACCAAATGTCATAGTCCTAGGTCTAATTGTCATCAATGAAGTGGAACATAAACCTAGATAAAATAAGAAAAAAATGACACTTTCCTTTTAGTTTGTATGAACAGTATAACAAATAACAAACTACAATTAGAGCACACAATGTCAGAACTCTTGGTTTCAAATTCTATGCTACACCTGACTAGTAAATTATGACTGTGATGTCAGGACAGTAAAACAAGATTTAATAATGTAAAAAGTAAAATACCAAATACTTGTAAATGAAAGATAAAGGTTTTTAGAAAGCATGGTATATATGCATGCCTATTCTAATTTCAGGTCCATGTTGCTCAGTTATGCCAAGTTGCAGACCATTGTCTTACATATGGAGGAAGCGATCCTAAAGATGAAAATTTTAATCTGAATGCAATCATTCGCATACACATATTTGCGAATCATGTGAACAGCTAAAAGAAATCATAACAGCGATGACAAAAATAGTAACCAATACTACTGAACATGAGGATGCAGTAAATGATATGAGATTTAAAATAAACCAGGCAGCACAAAGTATCATCAACTTGAAGAAACATCTTGTTAGGTGTCAATTACAAGATAGCCAAAAATGACACATTTGAACAAATGAAGGAAAATGAAGTCTTCATAGTTTGCGATTGGGCTATGAAATTTTTGCCAAGAAAGTTTAGAGAAGATCAATGTGACTGGTTTGCAAAGAGAGGGATTCCATGGCATTTGTCAATAGCATTTATGAAAATTCATAATTCTCTACACTCTCTTGGATTTATCCATATATTTTCAAACCAGACCTCACAGGATAGTCACACTACCAGTGGCATAATACAGGATGTAATCACATCAATCCAAGATGATAACCAGAACACACAGTTTCATCTTTGGTCTGACAATGCAGCCTGTTACAATTGAAATCCTTAGAAATGATGGCACATCTCTTTAACCTAGGCAGTGTAAAAACCTACAACTTCTGTGAGGCACAGAATGGCAAAGGCCCCTGTGATAGGACAGCAGCAACTGTTAAATCAGCAATAAGAAGACACATCAACCAAGGAAATGATGTTGTAACTGCCAATCATATGAAAGAGGTAAGAATTTTGCTTTTTATGTATTATACATGTACCTTTGAAAAATCATTAAAGTACACGTAGGTGATAAGAATTGGTGATAAATTCAACAAAAAATCATTAAACAAAATAACAACTTTTAAAAACTGTGGCAACATCATTTTACTGCTACATAAATCAGAAGTTTATTCCAAAGGTCAAGACAAGACTTATCACAAATACTTTTTATTTTATTCTTAATGGACTAGCTGAGGTACTTGAAATAACTTTGTCAACACATTCAAAACTGCTTTTTTCTTTTTATTTAATCGAATATTATATAATGATGATTATAGTTTTGTATGAGATAATGGTATTTTTAATCAAGTATATAACAAATGATTTTTTTTATCATCATCGATTCCTTTCTTCTAAAATATATATAAACAAGAATGTGTCCATAACACGGATGCCCCATTTATTTTCTATGTTCAGTGGACTGTAAAATTGGGGTCAAAACTGTAATTTGGCATTAAAATTAGAAAGATTATTACATAGCTATAGGGAACATGTGTATTTAGTTAAGTTGATTGGATTTCAACTTCATCAAAAACTACCTTGACCAAAAACTTTAACCTGAAGCCCAACAGACAGACGGACGGAAGAACGGACTAAAAAACAAAATGCCCATAAATGGGGCATAAAAAGTGTCTATAATATAATTTAACAGATAAATCTGTTTTTTATTCTTGTATATGACTGCAATTTCGTAGTTTGAAACCAAAAGCTTTCAATATGAATGTAAAATATCAATAACGTGTCAATTGTTTATGGTCACAAGCTATTGATTATCAAAGAAAATTATCCAATTTAGCAATCAATATATTGTTATTTTTTTTTTAGGCCATTGAAAAGTCAATGAAGAATGTTATATATAGAATAAAAGTGGTAAGCAATATGACAGCAAAACCTAAAAATGTGGACCGTGTTATTCCATCAATATCAACATATTCAAACTTCACCTTTGAGAGAAATGGAATCAGAGTATGGAAGGCATACAATATTGACCAAGGTAGGTATTATACAATTTTGACCATTTTCGTGAATGCAGAGGTTGCTGAAGATTATAGTTCTATAATGCTCTGCAGTTGAGTTTATAGTTTCTCAGAAACAAATTTTAAATTATGTATAAGACTAAATCTTTCATAGAACTAAATTTCCACCAGTTGCTCTACACCAAAATTAAACACATGAAGAATTATCAATCATGTCTCTGTCCAAAATATGTGAATTCAAACTTTCTCACAAATAATGACCAGCAGTTTCATCATAAACTATAGAACAAAATTGGGCTAAAAGCTAACACTAATATACAGTTTTTTAAAGAGATTTATTGGTGTATATAATAGATCAAATCAACAATTAGCACATAAAAGTCTGAATATGTGAGTGAATTGGTCAAGTTTATACACAAATAAATTGATATAAAAACCTGTTTGATTATTATAATTATTCAAAATATTGAGACGAGAAATTCATTTTATAACATTAACCTAACATATAAATGAATACTCAGCTGAGTCATTGGCATATGAACATATTTAGTAACTTTGTCAACTTGAACAACATTTATCGAAACAAGAAATTTTGAAAAATGCTATCTGAAGCCTTCTATAACCAATTTATAATATGAACACATTCATCATCACAAATCATACACTAGTTATTACAAAACATTCATAATCATACAAAATGTTCAACTTTATCAATATTGAGTTTAAAATCAATTTCTAAGATCATGTTTCAAGTATTTAATTTCTATATATATATATAACACATGTATAAGTAAGTGTATCACTAATGAGTTGTTCAACTTATGCTGAAACATAATAATAAATCTTTTTGATATATTGAAAGTTTTTTTTTCTTTCTAGCATGTCTTATTTCAAACATATCCACAGTGGAGTCAATTAAACTCCAAGTCATTGAAGATTCGGGTCACATAAACTTCCATGAACTGAAACAGAAGATAAATGTACCTGAAACAGATTCTGATGATGTGGTGGGGGGGTGATGTAGATTTTGTTTTGGTTTACCTGTATTATTTTAATTCATGCATACTTACAATAATTTTGCATAGTCATGTTGTTTTTAATAATCTGTATTATTTTAATTCATGCATACTAACAATAGTTTTGCATAGTCATGTTGTTTTTAATAATCTTATGCAAAACGATATATGCACTCTATTGTGTTCGTGCTACTAATATGCTATGTTTAGACAAAATTGTGTTGCCATGGCAACCATATTAAATGATAAAACTGAAAAAGTATTGTCTATTTCTCTCAAAAGGCTGTTCATAAGTTTTCTTTTGGAAAGTTTGACTCAATATCTCTTATGCAGTCTGGTTATATACCGGTTATGTATCACTGCATTTATGAAGATTTTGTTAAATATCAGGGTTAAGAGCAATTTTCAAATTAAAAAAAAAATTAACAAAAAATATCACCTCTCTAATTTTTTAATATTGTTATGATTACTAATGGAACTTCATTGTACAATAGTTTCAATAAGGTCTGTTGTCCAGTTTTTTTGTTGTTAGACTCTTAAAAAAGGCTGAAAAATCACTTTTTTAACTTTACAACAAAAGTGCCAAATGACAACTTTATATGCATGCCACTGCATGTTTAGAAATTAGTTTTAATCTTTAATACTTTAGTTATATAAAGTTAAATCATGATAGATTTGAATAGAAAATGCTACATTATTGCAAGTTCAGTGTATTTTTGCAATATCAAGTGCTGAAAATCTGAAAAAATCATGTTTTTCCCATGAAAAATGGCTAAAAATGAGGATACTCAGTTTCAATGGCAACCAGATTTTTTTTTTCGACTTTTTACATTTTTTCCACAATAAGACATCTTAAAGAAGTCTGGATACACAATTTCATTAAAATCTGTGACTATGTGTTTCTAGATTTTTCCAATTACTTTGATATTTATGGAGAATGACTCTTATATGTTTATTCTTTGTTTTATTTCTTTTCTTGTTTTTATAATATCTTCTAGTACGACCCATGATTATCAATGGTGTCAGTGATCAATGGCAAGATTGCTCTTTATTGAAATAAAGGTCATTATTAGAGCCTTTTATTACATGAATGATAGATGATAATTATTACAGCAGCCAATCGAATTCTTCGATTTAGGAATATAGGCGTAGATAGGTATACACTTCTTATTTCTGTATTTGTGATATAATTTATGTTCCCTTTGGAATATTAGCTAGTGACTTCTTTCTATTTTTCGCTGCCATGTATTTCATTGGTATTTATTAAAACACTAGTTGTAAGCTTTCTCAATCAGATACACTGATGATGATTTATTGTTAGTTTCTTGATGTCCAGTGGCACATATTTCATGTATCTTTGTATAGTGGGATGACATAAGTTCGTCTGCTAGTATAATAGTATAATAGTATAACTTCCACAGATATAATGATGTATGATTGATTGTTGTTTGTTTAATGTCCAGTGGCAAATATTACATGTACATTTAGGACATTGATATTGTGATGACTTGAGGTTGTTTGCTAGTATAATAGTACAAACTTTCCTTGTTTATTGTCGATCATGTTAACTTGTAATCAGTTTACATGTTACCTTCTAAGGTTTGACATGATATAGCGATGAAGAATGGTTGTTTGCTAATATAATAGTATAACTTCCATACTTCATTGATAATCATATTCATTTCATGATATGTGTTTGATTCTTGGGTTTGATATGGTATTACGATGAAGCATGGTTGTTCGCGTATAATAGTATAACTTCCATACTTCATTGACAATCATTGTTGTTGTTAGCTGTTCATGTTCCTTCTAGGGTTTTACATGATATAATGATGAAACATGGTTGTTTGCTAATCTAATAGTATAACTTCCATATTTCATTGATAATCAATATTTAAGTACTTGATCAGATGACTTTCATTAATCAATGATAGACAAAATTGAGTTGTGAAAACGTATAATTATGAACTGCATAGTATTAATACATGAATATACATAGTTTAAAATTCACAAAAAGGTATGTTTATTCACTAGTGTTAGCGCCTTTTTATAAAGTCCTAGAATATACTCAGCAGGTCATTGTTTTTAGATTCATTGTCTCTTTGTTTTCTAGATCTGTTTTGGGAGTCTTATCCCGTCTCTCGTTCCTGGAGTATGGGGTTCTTCTTTCGTCCCCGTCTCTGTTCGGCCCTCTAGGGCTCTCTTTGTCAGAACGGGATTTGTGTTTCATGTCCGTAATGAACTTTCTCAGTTTTAATGTGTATTCCTCATTAAGATTGTTGGCCTCTTTGGCTAATTTAGTCCCAGCCTCTCCACTTGGTGGGCTATTGATATCAAAGATTGACATTCCTGTGTTTAACACTGTGCTGATAGCGGAATTTAGTTCTTGCACACGGGTACCTAGTACATTTACCACCGACTGATATGCCAGTTCTTTGGCCTCTATCAAACATTTATCCATTGGCTCTTTCAGAGCTTCAAAGTTCTATTTGTTGCCATAGTTTGGCCTAAATGAAATGTTCAAACACGAAAATTTGTCACTTTCTCTGT
This sequence comes from Mytilus californianus, assembly GCF_021869535.1. Taxonomy (NCBI): domain Eukaryota; kingdom Metazoa; phylum Mollusca; class Bivalvia; order Mytilida; family Mytilidae; genus Mytilus; species Mytilus californianus. The sequence goes on from NW_026262719.1 coordinate 634,849, forward strand.
CATATTTCATTCTATGAATCAGTGTCATGAGCGGAAATCTAGTGTCATTCAGTTTCCTGACTTCTGCTATGGTGTCTTCAACAATTTCAGAATTACTTCTGGCACTTTGACCACATGGAGGCATATCATCCATCAAATCTAAGCTATCTGTATCAATATCGATGTCTACTTTAATGTCCATGATTATTGCATATGTAACAGATAAGTAGCATGCATCCCTATTTATGGGGGCATATCACCTGATAAGTGGTGACAAGATCATAAATTAAATATCACATTATTCATTGGTGCTTTAATATTGTCCCGTATTGTGTGACAATATTATTGTCAACTCCCATTTCGATGAAACGGGATTATTATCATTTAATTAATTAGTTAATAAATTACAATGACCATAATATTGATATAAAATATGATTCAACATCATTTATAGATGTATATATTACTTTCCTGTATGTTCTATACATAGGGTTTATTTTTGTATAATATTATTTTGTTTTGAAATTTTTTTTTTTGTCACTTTATTGTGTACACATAGATATAAGTTATTTATTTAATTTTATATCTTAGATTTCTGTTATTTACATAAATTGGTATATGTATATTGTATAAGATGTACAATATTATAAACATATAGAAAGATGTATACTATTGCATTGTGCATATAGTATAGTGTCGTACGTAGTTTCTCGATCAGGAATACGTCGTACCATATAGTTTTATGAAAAGACCATAAACCCACTTATTCATGGTATGGTATCAATATTTCTGACCTGACACTACGTACTTTTTATTGCTTAATTCTTTAGTATTTAATATGCAATGTTTCGGGTTCTTCCGGGAATGTTCCCAGGTAAACCCTCATCAGAGGCCGACCTTTATGTATTTATTTCGTATCTAGTATAGTAGATAGATGTGTGTCTTTTTCATTACAGTTTTTTAAATTATTTATTAACTACACGTGTATATAGGCCTACGTTGTAGCTAGTCTTTTTACAGACTGAAGAAACGGACCAAGTTGATCAACACTATTGTTCAATTATTCATATATATATATATAATGAAAAGACTTATTGTCTTTATTTTCATCACTAATTAATTCAACATAAATCTACACGGGATCTAGTAGAGATAGTATTTATCAATGTTATACTGTTGAATTCAGGGTATACTGGCGTGTTTGTTTTATCATCTATATGATAATATACAAAAGTCTCCATGTTTAGCATTTGAAGAAGTTTGTGTAGGTACCTTGCCGGTTAGAAACATGGATGTATAAGAAACCGTCAGTTATCTCAGATAATTATCATGTCGCTAATATTCTTATTGTTTTTGAAACCCATATCTGGTTTAGATTTAAATATTTGTTTGGCAATCGGATCTTTCCGTTTTATATACCAGAACTTGGTTATAATCTTTTTAAGATATTCAGCATTATATTGATACGTTGTAATGAACATATTTCTGCCTGTTATTTTATTATTATATTGTTTCTTTCGAAGTTTTAACTGCCTGTCTTCGTGACGAATTTTATGCATTATTTGACTGACGACTTCTTTCGTGTATCCCCGTCTAGATAATTTATCTATAAACAGTTTAATACGTTTATTAAATTCGTCCTTACTGCTAGTATTTCTAAGAATTCTAATCCCTTCTCCTTTGATAAAAGAAGAGAAACAGTTTTAGCATGGCTCGAGCTTCTATGTAAATACTGAAATTTATCAGTGGGTTTGGGGTAACAGTTTACATCTAGTATTTTAGATTCAGTAAACCGTTTTCCTTTATACAATACAACATCTAAGAACTTCATAGTATGAGTATTTATTTCAAAAGTGAATTTCAGCAGGTTATGTTTCTTATTTGCTATTTCAAATAGTTGTTTAACTTGCTCACTGCTTCCATTAAATATAATAAAGCCATCATCTCTCATTCGTTTATAAAATTTAATATTATCTTTGTATGGATATTGTTCTATAATATTATTTATATGGTCAAATATAGCAATATCAGATATTACCGGGGAAACCACTCCGCCCATTGAAACGCCAACGATTTGTTTATATGCGTTTTCATTAAAAGTAAATTCATTTTTTGTCAGTAAAATATTAAGAATATGAAGTAGACTTTCTGTAGATGGTCTTTTAAGGTAAGGTTTGCATGATACCTTGATTTTTTTCTTAGTGATATTATACCAATATGATATATCATTTTCTTCAGGGAGGAGTACCCGATCATTTAATGAAAAAAAAATCAAATATCGCCCGTCCCGTTTTTTTTTGTGAGAAAAGCACAAAATTTCGATTTTCGACGTTTTTTAGGGAAAACTTTATCGGAACTCTACTTATTCAATAATGTATGCAAGTGACAATAGGAAAATAAAACTGAATAAAACATGTATAAACAATTGTTGTCCATTCATTAATAATAAATTTCAAATCAAAAGTTCATAAAAAAAAGTACTAAAAAACAAAAACAAAATTTTTAGGTTAAAATAAAACCGTTGCCATGGCAACAAAAAGCCAAAAAATATACTGTTTCCCAGTCCACCGTTTTTGTAAAAAACTGAGAACTTAGGGATTTTAGTATTTTCGGTTTAATGAGCTAATAAAATTGATATGTCCCCGAACTGGTTTTCACAGAAATGGGCGTTATATCTTCATCATGTCATCTCTGTAAAATGCAAAAATATATTTTTTGTGGATCTTCAAAGATGATTTCACAGTCAACGTCATATTTGATAGCTTCTTTTTTCAAAGAATCATTTTGTCTTGTAACACTTTATGATTTATCATAACCAATGAGAGGAAATAGTGATTAACTTACCTTTTATGCCCACATCTATCTGCCGGTAGGGGAGGTATTTAACTTTGGTCAAACTTTGTATTACATGTACAAGTATCTGATTTTGAAGGAAACACGTATTTTGTTTCCGTGCTTCAAACTGTTATATATTGAATCTTAGAATAACATTCTGATTGCCATTGAGAGTAACGAGTATTTCTTTATTGCCCAATAATGGTAAATTGTTTGTATGCAGCAATTGGATGAAAAGACACGTTTTGACTATGAAAGTCATGTACAGCAGCCGTGTTTATTCCATTCATTTCAATCTAGACACCAACAAATATTATACAAATATTTATGAATAAGCAGGAAAAAGCCCTGCATGAGAAAGATAGATTTCTGGTATGACTTGTCCAATTGTTACACCATGTTCAGATTTGGAGTCTTTGGTATAACAAAAAATCTGCATGCTTCTATACATGAGGATAGACGAAACAGATGATGGCCAGGGAACACAAACCAGCTGTATATGTATTGTTTCTAAATAAAATAAGTAATGTGATTATGTAGACCTAAATCCATCTTTACACTAAATCCATTTGATGTTGGATGTGTACGGATTGATAATTTAGGTTTAGATGCATGATTTTTTTTATTAGTTGTTAGTGGCTTTGAACTAGCTGTCAGTAACTGCGAGTACTCTCAGATCTGTACTTAGTGTCTTTATGTTGTTTGGATGTACAAGTACTCGGCCACGTCTACTTATATTTGTAGTATTTGTATTTTTATCCATCTAATGAGTTAAGCCTCTTTCAACTGATTTTTATAGTTCGTTCTTATGTTGTACAGTTACACCACTGTCCCAGGTTAGGGGGAGGGCTGGGATCCCGCTAAGATGTTAAACCCCGCCTCATTCTGTATTATGTGCCTGTCCCAAGTCAGGAACCTGTAATTCAGTGGTTGTCCTTTGTTTATGTGTTGCATATTTGTTATTCGTTCATTTTTTTGTACATAATTAGGCCGTTAGTTTTCTTGTTTGAATTGTTTTACATTGTCATTTCGAGGCCTTTTATAGCTGAATGTGCGGTATGGGCTTTGCTCATTGTTGAAGGCCGTACGGTGACCTTTAGTTGTTAATTTCTGTGTCATTTGGTCTCTTGTGGAGAGTTGTCTCATTGGCAACACAATGCTCATTACCACAAAACATTAAGACAACTACGGACGCCAAGTGATGCTTACACTAAACAACGTGAAATTCACTCTTCAGTTTCAGAGTAGGTAACATCTTCTTTTTTATATCTGTAATATGAAAATCTTTCACATACTTTTATAAATTAAAATCAGTTCAATGAAGTTCTGTTTTGAATACCCCATTATTTGATTTGTGGTGTTTTTGTGTGATTGGCATGTACATTTGTGTCTGTCTTTTTTTCACATTTGTATCTTGATATAGATTTGTTGGTGATTGTGTTGGTGATTACAGTATTTATGTAAGTTTAGATGGAATTTTTTAAAGTGAAAATTGTCCAACTTTCAGAAGTGAGGGACGACCATAAAACTTGTTTGGGGGATCTCGTCATTTCTTTCCAAAAGTAGCACTATGGCCTTGCCCTTCAGTTGAATGGTCAGTGCACCACTTATATACTCAAAGAAGAACAATGAAATGGAAGTATATTTTTTTTTTATCTTTTTGAAAAATAAATGTTCTTTACATGAACAATGTAAATTCAAAAATAAAAATAACAATAGGATATAAGCAGGTCCAAAAATACAAATGGTCCTATATCTGTCACCCCTGTCATATCTGTTCTACTAAAGTCCCCATAACTGTTCCAGCCTCATAACATCATACCCAATTGCAAGTTCCTATTTCTGTCCCACCCTGAAAACATCATACCCAAGTTCCCATAACTGTCACACCCTCATAACATCATACCCAAGTTCCGATAACTGTCACACCCTCATAAACATCATACCCAAAATCCTATAACTGTCACACCCTGATAACATCATACCCAAGTTCCTATAACTGTCACACCCTGATAACATCATACCCAAGTTCCTATAACTGTCACACCCTGATAACATCATACCCAAGTTTCTATAACTGTCGCACCCTGATAACATCATACCCAAGTTCCTATAACTGTCACACTCTGATAACATCATACCCAAGTTTCTATAACTGTCACACCCTGATAACATCATACCCTAGTTCCTATAACTGTCCCACCGTCATAACATCATACCCAAGTTCCTATAAATGTTACACCCTGACAACATCATACCAAAGTTCCTATAAATGTTACACCATTATAACATCATACCCAAGTTCCTTTAACTGTCCCACCCTGATAACATCATACCCAAGTTTCTATAACTGTCACACCCTCATAACATCATACCCAAGTAGTGGAGGGGCATTAAGTTTTACCCTTGTCCGTAAGCGTATGTACGTCCGTCTCTACGTACATCCCATAATTGGTTTCCATTCTCTTACTTTAGTTTGCCTCTATGAAACTACAACACAATGCTCATTACCACAAAACACTGATCAAGTTTAAATTATGGTAGTGTCACTTTTACCATTCTAGAGTTATGCCCTTTACAAATGGAAAAATTGCTGAATTTTTCGTTTCTGTTCTTTTACTTTAGTTTGCTTTAACCACTTTTACTCTTCTAAAGAAATGCTCCTATTCAAATTGAAAAATTGCTGAATTTTCTGTTTTCGTTTTCTTACATTTGTTTGCCTCAACTAAATGTTATGAAACTTATATGCAATGCTTATTACTACAATAAAATTGAGAATGGAAATGGGGAATATGGCCCAGTAGTTTCAGAGAAGAATTTTGTAAAAGTTAACAGATAACATTAAGACAACTACGGACGCCAAGTGATGCTTACACTAAACAACGTGAAATTCACTCTTCTTTCTCCAGAAAACTAATGACAGATGTTAAGTTCTTGTTTGTTAATCTTATATGCAGGTCAGTTAATAATAATTTTAAACCAGAGTTTCTGTTATGCGCTAATTGAAGATGAAGTGGAGAGACACCATTTCTGGCCAACTTCGTCACTGCTGCTAATGATATACATTTCTGTTGTAAAATTTTATCATATCTTTTCTTCACATCATGAACGCATATGTGAAAAAATTCTTCATCAAGGACTTCCTTCTGTATTTTTTCCGTAAATAAAGTAGTCAATACTCTTACATCTTCTTTCGCATCATGAGCTTGATACGTGCAGTTGGTGAGAAGTTTACTGACCAGATTTTCCTGATTGTAGTTGCCAACATCAGACTTTTGGAAGATTCTTTTTGAAATTTTCAGAGTGTCAACAAAACCAAAAACATGAGACGAAAATTCTGCAAATAATTTGAATTCAGCCATTCTATTGCAAATGATGGGAATGGCAAAACTACAGGCATTGTGTCCTACAAGTACAGGTTTAGGGACTTTCTTTAAATAGTCAATAAAGTCCAAAAGAACTTCTTGTATAGGTGTTGATGTAACTGGAATACCTCTATGGAACATAGTATTTGTTCTTTTATCATATCTTAACATATTCACAGCAGATGCCTGGTCAGAAAATTCACAACGTGGCTGAGCATAAACATTAAAATCATGACCAGCTGCTATCTGCAAAATGTCACTATTTCTCCCTCTGCCAGTTGTTTCAGTATCAAATACAACATATGTGAAGGGATTTTCTGGCAGTTTCAATCTATTTGGAATTTCTGTTGTTTGGGTTAATTCTTCATCTTGATGTAATTCAGCAGTTTCAGAGTAGGTAACACCTTCGTGAATTTCCTTAGTTGATTCTTTACGACTTTTCGATATTTTGTTACCAGACGTTTCCTCTTTGCTTGTAAACTAATCTGCTTAGCTTTTTGTAGTTTTCTCTTGGCAGCAGTTTTTAAGGCCATTTTAAAGGTGAATTCTCCAGGTGATAATCCTACAGCTTTGTTAACCTATGAAAAAGAGACAGAATTTATTGCAACTAGCTTTACAAATCAAAGATAATGATATAGATTGTAGAGCATTTGATGAAAGAGTGACCAGAGTCAAATCCTTCCTAATGGTCCCTTAAGGTAGATCATACATGTAGGTATATATTTCCTCAGATAGAATTTATTTATACTTTGCCAAAATAACGTGTTTTCTATGATTTTTTCCAAAAATATAATAAAAAGTATGGGTCACTGTGCTTTTTTTCAAGACACGTGAAGTACGAAATTGTCCAAATTTGCTGTGATTGTTCATGAAAAAAAAACATTTTTGTGCATAAAAAGAAATATATGAGATAGAATTTTGAAATTAAATATGAGAAGATAGGTTTATAACATGCTTTAAGAAAATTAAAAGAAAAATGGTGTCACCGAACTTGTTTTCTTGAAACAAGAAAAAACTCAAATATCCCTATCAGCCCAGTATTAAAAAAAATTACTAAAAGAGTTATCTCCCCTTAAATGGCAAAGTTGAAAAAATGATTCTAAAAACACAAATATTTGGTATTTATTTAAACATTTTGAATAATGCAATAAATCACCAAGTTTTCTTTTTATAAATCAACAGTCTGACCTATAAATTGCATATCTGTCTCAAAAAAAGTAAAATCACAAAAATACTGAACTCCGAGGAAAATTCAAAACGAAAAGTCCCTAATCAAATGGCAAAATCAAATGATAAAAAAACAACAGAACGAATGGACAACAACTGTCATATTCCTGACTTGGTACAGGCTTTTTCAAATGTAGAAAATGGTGGATTGAACCTGGTTTTATAGCGTTAAACCTCTCACTTTTATGACAGTCGCATCAAATTCCATTATATTTACAACGATGCGTGAACAAAAACAGACATAATAGGTAATATTGTCAAAATATGGGTACAGCAGTCATCACTGTGTCACAATCTCAAAACAAAAAAACATTTAACAAAGAAGCACATAAAGCATCTATTAAATATAACAATGTTTGATGCCAGAAAATGTAAACGTCACAGAAAGAAATATATAAAATAATTTTGTCGTTCAAAGTATTTTCAAAATTATAATTTCATATGGAGAATGGTGGTATACAGGGTTGAAAAACAAAAGTTTTTGTTAGAACTTATTTCACAAAAAGACTGAGATTTAAAATTATCCAGGAGTTCTTTAGAATTTTTAAGAATCCACATATGGTTAATACCACTAAGCGAGTAAAATAATTTTGTCGTTCAAAGTATTTTCAAAATTATAATCGAACAATAACATAATAGTGAAACTGTCTATGCGACCTTAACTTAATATCTACTAGACAGCAACCCAACTGTTTCCTTTAGTCTAAATCTAGGGTAGGGTTCGGCCTATGCTTTCGCTCTAGGACTTCTATTATAGTTATGCCCGACAGGAATGTTTCAAAGTTGTATTAGGTATTATTTCTACCGGTCCATGCCATCAGTTTATAAGTGATTTAAAATGTGTGTTCTGGAACTAAATGTGTCTGAAGTTCAGTACTCTTCGAGATTCAGTCAGGAGTGTCTTCTAGAATCTGTATCCAATGGTGGATAAAGAGGACCTAGACTGCTCTTATGGCCCAACAAGCCCTAACCTTTGACCTTGACCGTAATCAGGCTACCATAGTATTGGACTATAGTGACCCACAGGAATAACAATCTGGATCATCACCAAATATACAAGGATCTGGCGGTATCGGTTTACAAGAGAAATCACAATCCCAAACTCAGTCGTTCTGGTAGTAGTCCAGAAATAAACTACACCTCTGTATGAATCTCTCAGTATATTTCCACTCAAATATGAAGTACAATCCCACACTAACACTATAGTATAGACTTTTGTATGTGCTAGGGTAAAAACTAAAACACTATAAATAAGCCTGGGGTTAAACAATGAATAAAGGGGCAACAGACCGACGGACCAAAAACAACTAGCCCGACCTAACAGTATTGGACGTTTCAAGCACGGCACCACAAATGTAAAGATAAGTCATAAGACTTTCGAAAACTAGTTCTCTATTTCCACCAGTATACCAAATATACAATTTACAAGAACCAAAAAATGAACTACTGAAGGGAAGTTAAAACAAAATAAGACTCGATCTGTCCTGAATATGCAGTCTGTAATCAGGAAACACTGAAACGCAGGCTCATCGAAAGGGGTCGAGATCTAGGTTGACACCAATACAAAGGGAAGTAACCGGGATTAATTTTTAATCAAAAGACAAATTCAGGCAAGGGACAAATCGTTTCTCTGTAATAAAATAAGTCGGTAAAGTACAACATTTATTAAACAAGACATATATGAATCAGCTGCACATTTAATTTGTAACAGTTTTGGTGAGTCAATGGTCTAATTCTGCAGTCTCTATAATAGTTTCCTAGACCAAGAAATATATTGTTTAAGTATTTGTAATTTTCTCTAACGACTCACTCTGCCGGTCTGATCAGGGCCTGCATTTAGAACTCGCTAGTTAGCGCTTCAATTCTTAAATTTACCGACTTTAAGTTCAAGTCATAGATTTGAGACACGCACGTGAATGTCAACAAATAATGACCCCGAACTTTTACTTTCTTTAACCAGCGATCTATAAATCACTTTAACCTTAACAACTGACTAGCTGAACAGTTAATCGAATCTCGTTATTCGCAAACTGACAACTTTTATTCAGTTCAAAGAACCATACAAAAACTCAACTCATTTAACCAGCGAACCGCTTTCTAAATAAATAACGCCTCAATGCGTAAATATTCTAAGTTTCCGCTAAATATCCAATGCAAACCCTGATAAAAAACTAGCCAGTTTTAGTCAATCAAAATATATACATAAATAGGAGGGGAACTTCTTACCTAAAAAATACTGTAATACACTAGTTATAGCATATAAAATAGCGCGAGATTCCTCACCGAGACCACTTCCAAAAAATCGCGCACATGGTTGAAAATTCCCTCTTTAACTAACGTCTACACCCCTGTGAATCTGAGCTGGGAATGATTACCAGAAGACAATCACTGCACGAGCTAATTTTTCCCCGGGAATTCAATTGAGCTCTCTGATTGGTTGAGAAAGGAAAAATATTTTGAAGGCTAATGCGAGGTTTGTTACGTCACTAAAATTTAATGAATGAAAAAAAAATCAGAAAGTAATAAAATAATAATAAATCTTTCTGGGAAACTAATTAAAAATACTAATAATGAAATAAATAAATGAACCAAATAAAGTGACCCACAAACGCTACAGACCATTAAAATAGACCAATAATAAAATGGTGGGATCTTTGAAAGTACAGAGCCACGGCATATTTACCAAAAAAACATAAAGTTACACGTACAAAACACACCAGCAAAAATGAAAGATAATACAAACACATTGACGGGATGTTTAAGTACCGAGCCACGTCAAATGGATATCACAGAAAACAGACCAAACAGTAAAAGTGATATTAATAATAGAACAAAGACAAATAAAAGAACAATATAACACGTTATTAAGATAATAAGCAACGTCAGTACGCAAAATCTATACATCAAGACCATCGTGTATTATTTTTTAAGTTGATACGGAATATTTATCAACAAGGTCTTGGTACCTTCCGATGAACTTTTTTAGAAAAAGGACGAGACGTTCTTTGACATACCCCTGGTTCATCAACTTTCTGCTCAGACACTGGTGACGTTTTACAAAGTCTGAGTAGGAGCTGCAAGCTCTTGAATATCGAATAAGTTGGGAAATGTATATCCCATATGCAGGTGAAGTTGGTATATTGCTACTAAGGTGGGGAAATTGATAATTTCAAAATTAAAATCGTCTCGTTTGTCATAGATTCTGGGACTGAGATGACTGTGTATGTCAAATTTGAGGTATAAGTCTAAAAATGAGGCGGAGGAAGCCGTGTCTGTTGTTTCTTTAATTTCTAGTTCTGGGGGCTATATTAATGGAACCCAATCAGAAAAGTTCGGATTGTTAATGGAAAGAACATCATCAATATATTTGAAAGTGAAATTAAATAATCTGCAGATTTGGGCAAAGATCTAGACCAAAAGTGTACTGCGAGTGTACAATCCAAGATAAATTCCTTTTCAGAGGAAGTAAAAAGTCTACAAAAGCTTGACCTAGGTTGATTGGTGGTGCCCTCTTAACGTAGAGCGGCAAATATTACACCCATATCCAGGACGTTAACATGATAATGAACTATGGATATATTCATGTTTTAAGTGTCATGCTAACGTATAAAGTAACAGTACACAAGAAGACATATCTCCAGACTACTCAGGCACATTATCCCAAATCCAAGTCAACCTGTCTATGCACTCATAAAAGCCGCATGTTCAGCCGATTAACAGCAAATACAAGTTTTAAAGCCTTTTGTTAGACTCAGCCGGGGATATAATCCACCACCTCCAGTCCTGCACTCAAGGCCTTGACTTTTTTTTATCAGATTTCTACTTGGTATTGATAAAGTTGATTAAATAATGTACACAAATGTAGCACAAAAATATGAACAACGTTTTTCTGTGTGAAATTTTAATATCCATATATTTTTGTCTCCGTGTCATTATAACTACATGGCTTGGAATATTGTTTCCTTTGTTATTCTAAGGTCAGGTGAAGCCTGCCAGACTGTACAGCTTGCAATAATTCAATACTCAAGATGTAGTTGACTTATTGCCTTTAGCATGTGAAATACAGACCAAATCACAAAAACTTAACAATAAACAAAGAATCATGAAAATGACATCAAGGTCAGATGAAACCTGCCAGACAGACATGTACACCTTACAATCATTCCACAGACCAGGCTTAATCTACATGCCCGTTTCTCCTTTATAGTTCTATATCTAACACAAACCTTTTCTAAATACTTGTGACCCTCATTCTTCTGCAGAACAGATGCTGAAATTCTCCCTGTCAGATATTTGCTTGATCCAAATGACCTGTGAATATTAAAGTTGAAGGTCTCATATATATATATATAATGCAGTTGAATTGGTAATTGCAAGGAAAATTAAATGCAGCACAACATGTTTACATTGAACAATGAGGTAAGTGTTGACAGAATTAATGACTGGTTGGATGTTTAAATTATATAGTGGCAGATTCAATGCATATTCAGGATAAGAACATTTCAAATGTAACTATGATAATGAATATGCAACTTGCCATGTACAAGATTGACAGGCTGAGCCAGATTTTTTAACATGCAACATGTAGTTCACAAGGTAACAAGTCTATGGTTTTACCTGCTGTCCTGGGATCAAACAGAGAAGAATTATATAGGTTCATTTTGTGCATTCTTTTTTTGTTGTTGTTTATTTTCAATTGCATCCATTGAACAATGAAAAAATTGCATTTATATTTCAAGATTAATAGATAGTTGGATCGTATATTTATGACAGACAAATCATTTTAATTTCATTGTATGCAAATTTTCATGAATTTAATTTCATTTTATGCAAATTTTCATGAATATTAGCTTTGTCAAATAAACTCATATAAATCCTAATTCATTATGATTATGAACAGATATCTTACTTGTTTTTTGGAGCTTTTGTTGAAACTATGAAATTAAAATTCTCATTTGCTTTGGTAAATCCTAAGTTGGTCAAGCAGGCAGCTCTATCCTTTTGGCTGTTCACAATAGCTTTTAGATCTGTCTGAAGACTTGGACATGTGAGAGGCTTACCCTCCGGTAGACTGTGCCTATAAAATTGATTGTTTAAATGTTTAGGATCAAAATCTCAACCCAAAACAACTTTTTAGATTAAAAACAAAAAAATCATTAATACAAAGCATTCTCATTACTCAACTGTCTGTGTTTATTGGCTATGAATCTAGACAATTTTTTTTTGTGTTCTTGTTTTTATACTACCTATAGTAATACAGACACATTTTATATTAACATATTGATATCAACTAACAAACAATGCTATAACTTGTTTACTTGAATACTTGGCACCTTTAGGACACCTTATTGTTATTGAACTGTGTTATACGTATACTGTATAAGAGGATTACAGACGACAGATATTAAGATCTTTTCCAGGGCCTCTGAGTTAATCCATGTTTTTTTTTTTTGGTTCATGCTGCTAAGACTTTACAACTCATCATTGTTAAGCTGCTAACTAATTTTAAAGATATCCTGTACAATAAATGCTTAATATATACAATAGTATCAGAAGCATTAAATTGCTTTAATTAATTTGTAAATTTCTTATAGTACTATACCTGAACTGAGAAGGATTCTTCTGATAACTGCACCAGGTAACATCTTCATTGGCACAAAGGGAGTGGTCACCATATAAATGTGGAACTATAATATCAAGTGATTTTCTAAGGCTCTCGGGGTCTTTTGTCTGGCATTCTTTTATGGCGTACATGAAGCATCTTCCAATGTAAGAAATGACATTTGGTTGTTTCAGCACTTTATATTTCTGGCTTAGCTTGTTTAGTTTTGATGTTATGCCTTTTTTGGTGTGGTTGCTGTCTTCTTTTTTCTCAATGGAAGGAAAAACAGCTTGCAGACGAGAAGTTATGGTCGAGTCGTTATCACCATGGATGACATCTATTGAACATCCAGTTTCCTCTAACTCTCTGGCCATTGATATTGCCATGTCAGGCTCCATTGCCTTACTAGACCCGTCCCAGTTTTTTGAACATTCATGTACAGGTATAGTGTGGTTTTTGCTCTGATGGAGGGCACATATCTGGCAAGATTTACTTCTAAGAGAGAACTGTAGTACCTTTCCCGTTTCTTTCCCAATCAATGATGCATGGCCTGAAATTATGCATGTTATTTTTACTTAAAGTGATGCCAAACAGATAAATGACCATGAAGGCAGGGTTTAAAAGTGTTATGCCTCTTGGCTATATTAATTACATGTAAAATTACATGTGTACAATTTTTACCAGATCTTTATGAAATTTATATCATAGGTTTTTATCAGCAATGTCTCGGTCAAATTCGAAAATCAGTGTAGATCAATTATTTTTAAAAGAGTTATTTCCCTTGAAAATATCAATTATATTGAAAATTGCATTGTAAGCATTCCAATTGCCTATATTTCTATAAGATAATTATTTAAAAAGTTTTAAAGAACTAAAAAAATTAATTTATTTTTTAGTTATTGACCTTGGACAGATAAAAAATGTGCAACGCAAGGGACCTTGGAACTCGGTTCTTTTATTTTTTCTGATTCATTGTTTTCGTACATAAATCAGGTCGTTAGTTCTCTCGTTTAAATTGTTTTACATTTGTCATTTCAGGGCCCTTTATGGATTGCTTTGCAGTATTGGTTTTGCTCATGGTTTAAGACCATGGTGGGACCTATAATTGCTAATATTTAAATCATTTGGTTTATAGTGGATAGTTGTCTAAAATTAGCAATCATACCACATCTTTCTTATTTTCATACAAGTTAAAAAACAGAAAAATTCTCACCTGTATAACTATTATAATTCCATCCTGTACCCCTTTTCTGCCACCCACCGTCAAAGCTTACTTCAATCTTTAAAATTTTAAAGATTTTTTCCTGCTTTTACATTGTTTTCTTTGTCTAAAACATGTAACTTTTGTTGTTGGCCATAAACAAAATAAAATCCCTTCCCCCCTACCCAACCCTAAAATGCATGGGTAGGCAACATCAAACAATGAATTTCTTTAGAGTGGCCTTATGTTCAACAACAACTAAAAATTTAGCAGTGCAATTATGATTAACTACTCAGCTAATTAGGGGAACAACTACAAAAAAATACTCATGTTTTAATGAGAAAAGATATTCTAAGAGAATTTAATACAAAATCCCTATAAATAGTATATAAAATAACTGGTTAAGAAGTCTAGCAAATACATGCACTGAAATTTCCCCCTTGGCTACTTCAGCCATTAACAAACACAGTATTTGTTAGGCTACTAGAAGAAACATATACGTAACATGTATAATTTTTCAAATTACCCAAAGCTGTTTATACAGAAGCAGATTTAGGCGACAGAGTATAAGACATATTTTCCTTTTAATAAAAAAAATATAATTACTTTGCATACAAATGTCCAAAATATTGCTCCTGATCAACACCAAGCCAGTACTGAATCAGCCCTTTGTTTAGAAATTCTGGTGTTTATATATGTAATTGCTGTGCACTTTTCGATAATCACTATTTTTAAGTAAGTAACCTATCCATGAATTTTCTTCTTCAAATATTAAAATAACTTTATTTACAAAAATGTATGATAATATACTTTATTTATGATAATATAAATATAATCATTTGTAGATTTAAGTTTTTTACCTTTCCATTTCCCTTTCAACTTCTTCCTTTTGGGCCTCAAGAAAGGATTTTTTGGCTATGGTCTCCAGAGTTGTGTCAATCGTATGTTCCCTTCTCTTAAGAGTGGACGGCACAACTGGTGGTAAATTTAAAGTTGCCAGCAAGTTGTTAATTTGTACTGGACCCATTCCTGTGTGTACCATGGCTACAATGTTTTGCATTAATATTTATAAGAACAATTGCTTCAGAGAACAGTCACATTTTTAATTACATTAAATGCATCAACAGAAATATCAAACCATTATTAAAATCATAATTGTCAAATTGACATACTTATTGTGTATTCATTTTCAAGCTGTGGAGAAGTTAAAAATGTATACATTGTGGTAGTAGAATGAATTTTTTATCGATGAGCTGATAAGTCACTCAAGCTTTCATCCATTATTTATTTACTTAAGGAAGAAATAAAATTCGGGACTGCCTGATCCAACACCATTGTTTTCCCTATAATGCAAAATTTCATTTTAAGGAGGAAATTTGATGGGCATGAAATTTACACAAGTCATACACTTTTCTTTTGTCTAACTCAGCATTATATGAGTTAACCTGGACAAAAACATAACACCACTGTTAGATGATAAGGGGAAACAACCATTTAATATTCTTTATTTCTAGGGGTCGGGGGTGGAGGGGACGTTCACACAAGTTTAAATATAATCTGAAGTTAAGTTCATGTCCTTGCTCTTTTTTGTCATGGAGACCGAAATAATAAATTGTATAGCAGTAAAATTTCATCTTTAACCTTATAGCATTGGATTCAAACTTGAACTGTAACTGGTCATGATAGATCTATATACCAAATATCAAATTAATATCTTCAAGCACGAAGAAAAAACGTGTGGAAAACTGATTTGCGGATTGACGGATAGACAGACAGACAGACAGACGGAGTGCAAACCTACATGTATAGTCACCTTCGACTTCATGCTTAGGCCTTAGAGAACTAATTATTATGTTTGTACTGGTTTTGCACGCTTCAGAGTGATTGCGATTAGTCAGGAAATTTATTATAGTATACAATGTATGTATGTTAGATTTCTTAAATCCAGATATATTTTATTGGTATCACTCCACAACTTTGTTTTTCAATTTTGCAAAAATCCTGCTGCTAGGGACGTCTTAAACTTGCATTGAGTTGAGAGTTTTTTGCTCTGTGTTGAAGATCTCCCTGTGACTTTGAGAGGAAGAACAGCAATACAAGGACTGTTCTTTTGAATTTAGTGTTATTTCTTGTGTATTTATTGATTTTGTGTCATGGATTGATACCCAATATCTTTTCTTCTCTATCATCTTATATATTTTTTTCAATACTTAAATTAATCACATGAAAAGCCTGGTATTATTTCTATACGTGAGGCTTGTTTTTAATGATCCTTGATAGCAATCTTTTTCTGGCATCAAATATGTATATGCATGTATCTTCAGTCATTCCCAACGTTGCTGGACATTGGGCAAAGACTGAAAGTCCAGTAAAAATTGGTCCGACCGGCAGTAAAACCCGTGCTAAAGTGGGGCGTCCGTTTGGCTGTGCGGGATGTACAAATTTGCAGCCACGTCCGGTCAGAATGGGGACGTTAAATCCGATGCCTCGTGTAAAGAGAGTGCCACGCTCTCTGCACGTTAAGAACCCTTGCAACAACTCTTTGAGGGGTCCGTAGGTGACCTGTTGCAAGGCTAAATTTCTGTCCCTATCCAATATACCCTCATTTCCCGTGGCAGTCTAAATTTCTCCGACCTTAATCCCTTAATCTATTACAGAACCTACCTATTGTAATTATTGTGAACTTGTTCTCGTCCTGAATATGCATGAAATATTTGCCACTGGACGTTAAGCAACCAACAATCAATCAATCAATTTATAAATTGTGTTATGGATGGGATGCTATAAAACTGGATGGTATTTCAAATTTGCATGTTTTCCAGAATGTTATTTCAAATTTGTGGGGAGAACACTGGGGTCATAGGACAGAACAGCCTACTTGGACTCTCCTTTTTCATTTTCATTTGACCAAACCCTATTTTGGCATACCATTTAGAATGAAACTGTAAACCAGTGCAAGAGTGTTGTTCTATGGAAAGACGCCAGTGCGTCACCTATTTCAAATACAGCATAGCTAGAAGTCCTAGTTTAGTTGCCATAAATGGAATACAGTTTCATTTCTAAAATAATCTTGTTTTGCCTTCATTACGTGTTGTATTTACATTTAAACCTACTTCTGATAGCCTTTCTCATTAGAGGATCCATTTCTTTCTTGGTCTTCCCATGACCATAGACAGTTATGTCCTGACAGTCTGCTCTTGTTACCAAGTTTTCCAGCAGATTAAGTACAAACTTTCTGCTGTCTGGCTCTGCTCTTCACAGCGAGCCAAATCTGCTTTTTTCATCTTTATACCAAATCTAGTTTCTCCCAAACACACTAATGCTGTAAAGAAAGTGATCACAATTATATTATAATTAAAGTACGTATACGTGAAGTACTGTATAAGTGGACATTTTCATGTGGGTGTAATTTTTTCTAATATTGTGTTTACCAAAATGGCAAAATAGCAGCCTTTTTCAAGGTGAAAACAGTAACAGCTACATAAAATCTGTTGGCATACTACAGAAGCACTCATACCCCCAAGGGTGACTGGGGAATAGAAGTATGGTCACCATTGGTCTTCCTCCGACCGGCAGTAAAACCCGTGCTCAAGTGGGGCGTCCGTTTGGCTGTGCGGGATGTACAAATTTGCAGCCACGTCCGGTCAGAATGGGGACGTTAAATCCGATGCCTCGTGTAAAGAGAGTGCCACGCTCTTTGCACGTTAAGAACCCTTGCAACAACTCTTTGAGGGGTCCGTAGGTAACCTGTTGGAAGGCTAAATTTCTGTCCCTATCCAATATACCCTCATTTCCCGTGGCATTCTAAATTTCTCCGACCTTAACCCCTTAATCTATTACAGAACCTACCTATTGCTTTTATTGTGAACTTGTTCTCGTCCTGAATATGCATGAAATATTTGCCACTGGACGTTAAGCAACCAACAATCAATCAATCAATCAGAAGCACTCATCAAACGAATATTTTTTTAAAAAGTTTGTTAAAATCAGATGGAAGATAAACTTTGAAACTCAGTTCCTTTTATATGATTATCATAAACAGCAAGTAAGTAAGACCTATCAATAAATCCTTTGTCATAATCAAGAAAGGTATTTCAATAAGGAACACAATGCGAAAAAAGCATCAAAACTGGATTAATAATAAACATCATACATAAGAAATATAAAAATATTGTTGCCATGCTCCATGCATGGCACCCAACGCGTTGCTTATGTCCAAGTCTGGTGATAAGTCATCAATGGGACTGTGACTATGACCAACGGAACATATCCGTGATCATCTGTGACAGGGATATTCCGTAACGTTTGAGGTTGATTTAGGGCAACTTTGGTTCACATTAAACTCACCATTGGTGTTGCTTTCCATTTCAAAAGGTTCCAAAGGTTCATCAGCACTGTTTTCCAACGGTGCAGTTTGGTCTTCTTCACTCTCTGCAAAGACAATGATGCTACATTCACACATACTGCGTTTTAGCCAAAACGTTTTAGAAAACGCTATCGTTCAGACGATAGCTTTAAAACGTTTTCGCTAAAACGCAATATCGAAAATGTATACATGAATTGTTTTGGATATTGCGTTTTAGCTGAAACATTTTGATAATGATTGACGTATAAAAGCAAAGTTGTGAAGAGATCAAAAACCGATAAAAAAATAGATTTTTATATTTGTTGAGGGGGG
>NW_026262719.1:653836-695962 GCF_021869535.1 Mytilus californianus
TTCAACCATTGAAATACAAAACCATGTAGATGTGTGAAGCATTTAAGTAATGCTAAACAATTAGAATCTAATAATTACACAAAACCCTTATCAAAGTGTTGTGAATAATAAACATTTGATTAACGATGCACCAATACGAGTAAGGGACCGAATAGTTACCCTGTTCGGAGAGTAGAAAACACATTGTGTCTGTACAGTATGTAATCTAAGTATTTATGGTTTTCTGTACTAATTGGGCGGTATCCAATATTCTGTTCGGAAAGTATATCTATGATGACACGGGTAATTATAAAGCAATTCTGTCGTTGGTAGTAGGTTTACAGAACAGAAAGTCTTAAAATAATTTTCTAGGTCAAGCTATTCCAAGCATGTCTTTGTGTACAAGTTAATCTGTGTCATTCCTGTATCAATTAAACCTGCATATAAATAATGAGCGACAAATTGAAACACCAAAGGTAACTCACAAGGACAGTTTGGACGTTATCACGAGGGCACATGACCCTCTACTTGAACTATACTCCTCCCATACACTTTTTTATGTTTTATCTATAACTCGAGTGTTTGTCGTGTAATATGGGGCGCATTAATCGGTTTGTTGATGTATTTGTTTCTGGCAACACTTTGTTGTGTGGCTGTAATCTCAACAGTGTTCGCATTCTCTTCTTCACGATACATTCATTACCAAATGCAAAATCGTCTACCTTTCCCCAGTTAATGGCGATGTTATGTTCTATTATAGCATTCGCGGCCTTAGCCGCAAACAGTTTGTGATATCTATAAAATCTTGATCCGTAGTTATTAGCAACATCATATATATCGGTTCTAAAATTTCTTGGTCTTGTATAAAGTCAACAAAGAGTGAAGGGACTAATCATTATTTACCTGGGAGGGGGGCTGGTCATTTTGAAATCAAACATAAAAAATTTTCTTGATCCCCCCATGATATTTCAATATTTTTTTTTATCCCCCCTTAAAAACATTAAAAAAATGTGATCCCCCTCTATTAAACATGCCAAAATTTTAACATGCAAAATACTAACCTTTGACACACATGATATGTAGGATATGCTTGAAGATTCAAGAGTTCTCAAATGTTTCATTTAATAGAGATAAGGCATGTAAACAGTAAAAGACACATTTTAATGATCCAAATGATTGATTGATTGTTGGTTGCTTAACGTCCAGTGGCAAATATTTCATGCATATTCAGGACGAGAACAAATTAACAATAAATACAATAGGTAGGTTCTGTAATAGAGGCGTCTTGGATTGAGGTCGGAGAAATTTAGACTGCCACGGTAAATGAGGGTATATTGGATAGGGACAGAAATTTAGCCTTGCAACAGGTCACCTACGGACCCCTCAAAGAGTTGTTGCAAGGGTTCTTAACGTGCAAAGAGCGTGGCACTCTCTTTACACGAGGCATCGGATTTAACGTCCCCATTCTGACCGGACGTGGCTGCAAATTTGTACATCCCGCACAGCCAAACGGACGCCCCACTTTAGCACGGGTTTTACTGCCGGTCGGAGGAAGACCAATGGTGACCATACTTCTATTCCCCAGTCACCCTTGGGGGGTGATCCAAATGAATCTCACTAGTTATTCAAATTGAAATTTTGTTGCTTTCCTTCCATACTTTGTAACATAAGTAATCTTGTTATGTTCATTATAAATGTTTGGCATTGAGCGTTCCTGATGAAGATAAATCCAGAAAAGCGCTTCGGACGCATGAAATCATTAAACGTGTTGTTTTCAATTTTTTGTCATTGCATACCGTGTCCTTTGATTTGCATATAATAACTTCTTCATCACTGCTCTCACTTTCGTCACTAAAATCTGTTCCATCTATCTCTTCTATTATCCCATTATCATTGCCATCATCAGTACTTATTTCACTTGCATCATGTTCATCGCTATTTTGATTATCGTCTGCCTCTTTAACTGCCTTGTGCTGTTTTGTCACCAGTGGTTTTCTTTTTCTAAGATCCAAGTCAGCCAGATGTTTCAAGTATTCTAGACATAATGTTTCTTTAACCAGATATTTGTCACAAAATCTGGTTATTGTTTCAGGCTGATTCAATAAGTCTTTGTCAGCATTGTATACATTTTTCAACTGTGCTCTTGGTTGAAATTCGTCTGGGATACCACGTTTACCATCTGCATTTAACCGTGGAGTATCAACATTTTTTTTATAATGCCCATTTGTCCCCAAGGGTGACTGGGGAATAGAAGTATGGTCACCATTGGTCTTCCTCCGACCGGCGGTAAAACCCTCGTCAAAGTGGGGCGTCCGTCCTGTGCGGGATGTACAAATTTGCAGCCACGTCTGGTCAGAATGGGGACGTTAAATCCGATGCCTCGTGTAAAGAGAGTGCCATGCTCTTTGTACGTTAAGAACCCTTGCAACAACTCTTTGAGGGGTCCGTAGGTGACCTGTTGCAAGGCTAAATTTCTGTCCCTATCCAATATACCCTCATTTCCCGTGGCAGTCTAAATTTCTCCGACCTCAATCCAAGACGCCTCTATTACAGAACCTACCTATTGTATTTATTGTTAATTTGTTCTCGTCCTGAATATGCATGAAATATTTGCCACTGGACGTTAAGCAACCAACAATCAATCAATATAATGCCCATTTGTTCCAGGGACAGGTTTTAGTATTGGATCTGGTCTAGGGTCAACGTCAATAGGATTTGCACACCAGTTACACAGAATACTATCATTCGGACAATTTAGATATTCGAAATACAGCTTGCCTATCTGATAATGTTTTTCTATGGAACTTTCAACAGCTGAGAAATATTCGTGTCCTGGGAGAGTACTTCTGACTCTCTGACCTTTCTTCCTCCATCGATTCAAATAGTCGGTATAGTAAACAAGAGTGCACACGCTGAAATGTCTCGCCTTCTTTACTAACCATTGATTTTATGTTGATAGTCCTAAATACAAAGCTTTACTACAAGTAACACATACACTTAACATGATCCAAGAAATTGAGGTCAAGGTCAAATAAACCAAACGAGAAATACATGTACATCTTACAATCATTCAATAAACCAAACATAGCTGACCTATTGCTTATTGTTTCTAAGAAACAGTTTTAAACAAGAAAACTTAACATTGACCAATGAACCATGAAAATGAGGTCAAGGTCAGATGAACCATGCCAGACAGACATGTACACCTTACATTCAATTTAGGCATTAAATATAGTTGACCTATTGCTTACAGTATCTAAGAAACAAACTTAACCATGAAAACTTAACATTGACCAATGAACCATGAAAATGAGGTCAAGGTCAGATGATACCTGCCAGACAGACATTTACACCTTACAATCCTTCCATACATCAAATATAGTTGATCTATTGCTTATAGTTGAAGAAAAACAGACCAAAACACAAAAACTTAACACGAAATGAACCGGGTTTTAGATTAGTTTGTAGAAAATACTTCAGTGGATCTTTAAGTGATGCAAATATCTGTCGGGTCATTAGTGAATAATATTTGTACTGATCATCATCAATTATATATTATTATATCAATTCCATATTGAATTTTTGTGTTTTGTATAATTTGTGTTTGTATTGGAATTTATATTTCTGCTCCTTTGGGGCGCTTATTGCAAAATAAAATTATTTGTATTTGTATTTGGTTGTTGTTTACCTTTAGTAAAAGCTGGCACGACTAGTGAGGCAAATTTGTTGGTAAGTTATTCCGATTTAAAAAAAAAACACGGTCTACCAATACCTGATCTCCATGTTGAATTTGTCCAAATATCAACGAAATACAAATTTCTACAGAAAAGTATGCAGACTTTGCCAAAACCACGAAATCAAATATCCACAAATATGCAAGACCTGAATTTTTGAATGATCCAATAGACCAGTGGCCTTTAAGGCAAGATTGTAATTTAGGTAATGACGAGTTAACCGACACGATAGGTATTGTAATGTCATCTGACATCAAGAAGATAACTGATTCAATGTCTGGTTTGGATTTCAAAGATGTTAAACTGGAAAACATTTCCTCATTTTCAAAACTTTTTGATCTAGAAAAAGCCTGATACTACATGGAAGTATGGTATTTTAAAAGATCTGTTTGATATGGGGTTGAAAGGCAATATGCCAAATTTTATTTCGAGTTTTCTATCTAACAGACAATTTAATGTTAGAGTAAATTCAACCATGTCTGATCTGTATGATCAAGAGATGGGTGTCCCTCAGGGCAGTATTTTATCTGTTACATTATTTAGTCTTAAAATCAACAGCCTTGTTGAAGTTTTAAAAGGTAATATTGAAGGTTCATTGTATGTTGATGACTTTTTAATATGTTATAGAGGCAAAAATATGAATAACATAGAAAGACAGTTATGTCTTTGAAGAATTGAAAAATGGGCCTCGGAAAATGGGTTTAAATTTTCCACTTCAAAAACGGTCGGGATGCATTTTTGTAACAAAAGGAAATTGCATCTTGATCCAGAACTCACTTTGTACGGCAACCCAATTAAAATGGTTGATGAAACCAAATTTCTTGGGTTAATTTTCGATAAAAAGTTAACCTTTCTACCCCATATCAAAATGTTAAAATCGAAATGTTTAAAAGCATTAGATATTTTAAAAGTTGTCGGCAGCACCGACTGGTGTGCTGATCGCAACATTTTACTTAATTTATATAGATCTCTAGTTAGATCTAAACTAGATTATGGCTCTATAGTGTATGGCTCTGCAAGGAAGTCCTACATACAGATTCTCGATGCTGTGCATCATCAGGGTTTGCGTCTCTGTCTTGGCGCATTTAAAACCTCACCAGTTGAGAGTCTGTATGTAGAGGCTGATGAGCACTCACTCTCTAACAGACGTTTGAAGCTTGGACTTCAATATGCTGTCAAACTAAAAGCCTACTCAGATTATCCTGCCTACAGCTGTGTTTTTAATCCAATTTATGAAGATATTTTTGCAAAACATGAAAATAAAATTCCTCCGTTAGGTATACGTTTAAAACCACATTTAGCTTCTTTTGATTTAAAATCTGTTGCTCAAGTTGAAACTTGCAAATGTCCTCCATGGGAACTTCCCAAACCAAAAATGATATTTGATCTCCGTGAACACAATAAAAATAAAACAAATCCTCTTTTAATTCAGCAACACTATGCTGAAATCAAAGCCAATTATTCAGATTTTTCAACTGTCTATACTGATGGATCAAAAGATGGTGACAGAGTTGCATCTGCTGCTGTCTTCAGGGACAGAGCTGCAACTCTCCGTTTGCCATCTGATGCATCGATCTTTACTGCTGAAGCAGGAGCAATAATTTTGGCTTTGAAATTTATTGCTTCTTCAGATAAATCCAAATTTATTATATGTTCTGATTCACTTTCATGCTTACAAGCTATACAAAATACTAAAATTAAAAACCCAACAATTCTCAAAATTTTATATGTAATGAGGAATTTAAAAATTCTTCTTAAAGAAATATTATTTCTATGGGTGCCGAGTCATGTTGGAATCCTTGGAAACACAGCTGTAGACCTTGAGGCAAAGAATGCCCTGGGTGACCCTTTATCTAACTGTGATATACCATATACCGATTTTAAATCTAATATTAGAGAATATGTTTTTAATATATTGAAAAATGAATGGAGTAAAAAAGATGGTAATAAATTACATGAAATTAAACCTAATTTATGTAAACATTTCAATAATTTTATGTGCAGAAAAGATCAGTGTGTTATTTCTAGATGTCGTATTGGTCATACTAGAATAACACACGAATATCTTTTAAAAAATGAAGTAGAACCACAATGTATACCTTGTAACTGCAAGTATACTATTAAACATGTTTTAATCAATTGTATTGACTTTGCTGATATTCGTAAGAAGCATTTCAATGTCAATAATATGTATGATTTATTTAATAATGTTTCATTTACAAATATTGTTTCACCCCCAAGGGTGACTGGGGAATAGAAGTATGGTCACCATTGGTCTTCCTCCGACCGGCGGTAAAACCCTCGCCAAAGTGGGGCGTCCGTTTGGCTGTTCGGGATGTACAAATTTGCAGCCACGTCTGGTCAGAATGGGAACGTTAAATCCGATGCCTCGTGTAAAGAGAGTGCCACAATCTTTGCACGTTAAGAACCCTTGCAACAACTCTTTGAGGGGTACGTAGGTGACCTGTTGCAAGGCTTAATTACTGTCCCTATCCAATATACCCTCATTTCCCGTGGCAGTCTAAATTTCTCCGACCTTAATCCCGGACGCCCCTCTTACAGAACCTACCTATTGTATGTATTGTTAAATTGTTCTCGTCCTGAATATGCATGAAATATTTGCCACTGGACGTAAAGCAACCAACAATCAATCAATTAATCAAATATTGTTTCATTTTTAAAAGAAGTTGGAATATATTCTAAAATATAAAAATGTTATTATATTTAAAACGATTTAAAATTTTTATCACGTTATCTTAATGTTCATTTTTATTTGTAAATAATCAATTTGCTTTAATCTAGAATTTTAGTTTATTGAAGGACCTTTTGTCTGATTTTAAGAATATGCTTTAAATTGTAAAAAATATTCGAATTAGCTCTCGCCGCGATATAGCCTTGTTGTGCTAATGCGGCGTAAAGCAACCAACAATCAATCAATCAATCAATCAAAACTTTTGCGAGTAATATGCATACTGATGCGTATCGTCACTACGAAATCATTCAAAGGTGCTTCAATGGGTATAACTGCCGAAAGTTCTAAATGCAGCAGAACTTGAATGGATTAGATATTTACAGAGAGATATTTCGGATGATTGGACAAAGACGTTTCGCAGACTATCTCCATAAAAGAATGAGGCGGGTATAGTTGTTGTTGGTAAAAGATTAGTTGATTGGCTGAAAGCTTCTTGGAATAGAACTGATTTAATGCTGTTACCTAATAAAGGGCATTATGTGTGGTTATATTTAAAATCAGTACATGATCAGGATCACGCAGGAGTAGATGTAACATTAGCTAAAGTGAGAAGCAAATTTTGGATACCAAAGGTGCGCAAATCCATTTCGATGATTAGAAAAAAGTGTGTTATATGTCGAAGGCGAAATAACAAATGTATTGGACAAAAAATGGGACCATTACCATTGGAACGACTTCAACCGTCACCAGCGTTTTCGTACTGTTCAGTTGACCTCTTTGGACCTTTTGCAATCAAGGATACCGTTAAGGGGCGCACGCATGGAAAAACATATGGCGTATTGTTCAATTGCATGAGCAGCAGAGCTGTGTATGTGGATCTGGCCGATGGATACGATACTAGTAGTTTTATTATGGTTCTACGACGATTCACTTCTGTAAGAGGATATCCTAAGAAAATGAGGTCATATCTTGGATCACAGCTAGTATTAGCTAGTAAGGAACTTAAGGAAGTGATAAGAAATTGGAATTGGGATACGATCAACATGTTTGGGAACGGCAATGGCATGGAATGGGAATTCACGAAAGCCGCTGACGCTCCTTGGGAAAATGGATGCAGTGAAGCATTGATTAAATCTGTCAAGAAAAGTTTGAGTCTTGCCATTGGACAGTCAATCATGACATTTTCTGAACTACAAACTGTGCTAATTGAAGTAGCCAACATTTTGAATGAGCGACCTATAGGAACTTCAACGTCTGATCCAAACGAGGGAACTTACTTGTGTCCGAATGATCTTATTCTTGAAAGAGCATCTCCGAATGTTCCCGTAGGACATTGGGATGAATCAGACAATTTAAAAAAACGTTGGAAATTCGTACAACAAGTAGTTAATACATTTTGGAGAAAATGGCACAGAGATTATTTTCCATCGCTAATCATTAGGCAAAAATGGCATGTCAGTAAGCGAAACCTTCAAGTTTTGGACCTTGTTCTTGTTCAGGACAATAATTCATTTCGTGGTAATTGGAAAGAAGTTGAAAGTAGTTGAAGCAAAGTCAAGCAGAGATGGTGTGACGAGGGATGTAAACGTTCGATACAAGAACATTGGACCTGGAACTAAATACACCGGAACTCAGGACTCATTGAACCGAAGATCTGCACACATACTTGTAGTGTTGCTTCCAGTTGAAGAACAAATTAGTAACACATGAGATGTAATTACACAGAAACTTTATGGCGGGGAATGTATCGGGTCGATAAACATTATAACTTTGATTGATAATTAATTTTGGATTGTATGGCGATTATTTTCATCTGATAACATTTTCCGATATTAGTATTGATTTTATGACGGATTTATCCTGAATTGATGATGTGATGAAGTACAGTATACGTTAAAGAAGTGGTACTCCAAATAAAGGAGGTATAATTGTGCTATTTTTAATTAATTAAAAATATATAATTGGCGACTGGAGATTAAAGAAATAGACTTTATACTGTTCGAATTATTTCGGTTCTTTACTTTTAGCAAATGATACAACTTGTTATGAATTTTATAACACAACAATGAATTTTGATTGGTTCTTTTATAGACTTGTGATTTAAAGGAATTAAAGTTTTTCATTCTGCCGTTGATAGCCGAAAACTAAGAAGCTTGCTACAGAATTACGCTCAGGTTTGTGACTTCTTGGAGTATGGATGGCCGGTGGGTCACGATGGGAGCCCGTTCAGGTCTACTTTTTCCCATAATCATTCGGGGGCTACTGATTTTCCAGATGATATTGCCAAATATTTGAAAAAAGAAAGTTCTTATAAAGCAATTGTTGGACCATTTAAGGCAAATCCGTTCAGCTGTCCTTCAGCTCTATCTCCTTTAAATTCTGTTCCAAAAAAGGATTCGATTGATTGATTGATTGTTGGTTGCTTAACGTCCAGTGGCAAATATTTCATGCATATTCAGGACGAGAACAAGTTCACAATAAAAACAATAGGTAGGTTCTGTAATAGATTAAGGGATTAAGGTCGGAGAAATTTAGACTGCCACGGGAAATGAGGGTATATTGGATAGGGACATAAATTTAGCCTTGCAACAGGTCACCTACGGATCCCTCAAAGAGTTGTTGCAAGGGTTCTTAACGTGCAAAGAGCGTGGCACTCTCTTTACACGAGGCATCGGATTTAACGTCCCCATTCTGACCGGACGTGGCTGCAAATTTGTACATCCCGCACAGCCAAGCGGACGCCCCACTTTAGCACGGGTTTTACTGCCGGTCGGAGGAAGACCAATGGTGACCATACTTCTATTCGATTCGATAGAACGCAGGGTAATTGTTGATTTGAGCTGTCCAGAGGGCGAGGCGGTTAATTCTGGTATTTTCAAAGATCGATATTTAGGCGATGAAATTTCAGTTTCGTATCCCACGGTTGATGCTTTTATTATGTTAATTAAGAGTAAAGGTCAAGGTTGTAAAATGTTTAAAAGGGACCTGAAACGGGCTTATAGACAATTAGTCGTTGACCCCGGTGACATCCATCTCTTAGGTTACAAATGGAGAGGACACTTGTATTACGATCGTGTATTAACAATGGGTTTGAGATCTGCTGCATATATATGTATGCGAACAACAAATGCTATTGCAATTATATGTCAAAACATGGGTGTAGATATTTTGAACAATTTAGATGATTTGGCTGGATGTGATATTCCTTCCAGCAATGATGATGCTTATGCTAAATTGGGTCTTATTTTACAGAAGTGTGGCATTGAAGAATCAATTGAGAAAGCCTTCCGCCTAGTAGAAAAATTATATGTATTGGCATTTTATTTGATTCTGAGAATATGACAATTTATATTGATACTCAAAGATTGTCAGAGATTCTGCAGTTAGTTTCGAATTGGCTCTGTAGCACAGATTGAACAAAGAGAGAATTACAATCATTGCTGGGAAAATTAAATTTTGTATCTCAATGTGTGCGTTCTGGCCGAATTTTTGTCTCAAGACTTTTGAATTGGTTAAGAGATTTTCCTGATGAAATTAGTCATTCTGATTTTAAACTTGACTTGTTGTGGTGGCAGGAATTTTTGCCTGGTTATAATGGGGTTTCTATGATTTTGTCTGATGAATTCTCAAATCCTGTTCAATTGTTTTCTGTTGATGCATGTTTGACAGGATGTGGCGGATGGATGGACGGAAGATACTTTCACTGTTCATTTCCGGACTTCATTTTAGATCAAAATTTGCATATAAAATTATTCGAGATGTTGACGATGGTAGTAGCCTTGAAATTATGGGATAAACATTTTACAAATTTAAAGGTGGTTATTTATTGCGATAATTTGGTATCAGTTCGTGTTTTGAATACAGGCGCTACCAGAAATGTGTTCCTGCAGTCGTGTTTGCGGGAAGTTTGTTGGATTGCAGCTTTAAATAATTTTGAGTTGAAAGCTATACATATTTCAGGTTGCGATAACCGTTTACCGGATCTTTTGTCTAGATGGGATTTAGGTTCTAAATTTCAGTTAGAATTTTACGAGAGGACAAAAGGCATGTCTCTATCTAGAGATTTTATTCCTAAAGAATTGTTTCAGTTTGAACATATTTGGTAATTGCTTATTCATGTATTTGTAGATTTGCAAGTGCTAAGACGAGATATGTTTTTGACTAGGATTTCGGCTTTCGCGAAAGGTACTTTGGTTAATTTTAAAACGCAGAGGAGAGCCTTTTTATTGTTTTGTAATTATTTTCATTTAGAACCGTTTGATATTAATGCTGAGTTATTATGTACTTATTCGGAGTTTCTCAGTAGAAGTTTCAGATCAGCTCAATCTATTCGCAATTATTTAAATGGAATTAAAGTTCTTTTCCTGTTGTTAGGATTACACGTGGATGTGTTTTCGTCTTACGAATTGAAATTGACAATGAAAGGGTTAGATAGGAAATTAAAACATTCACCTAAACAGGCATTTCCTATTACTTTATAAATTCTAGGAAAATTTCGTGAACATTTGAATTTGAATACTCCTCTTGATGCGACATATTGGTGTTTATTTCTTTTTGCTTTATTACTTTTAAGCAGGAAGTCTAATTTAGTTCCAGTATCAACCAAGAAATTTGACAAAAACAAACAGCTATGCAGAGGTGATGTTACAGTCTTTCCATCTCTTATAATAGTTGCATTCAAATGGACAAAAACAATTCAGTTGGGTAATCGTATTTTAAGGATACCTTTGCTTGCATATCCTTTATCTAAATTTTGCCCTGTAAATGCATATAAAAGGATGTGTTCTTTAAATCCTTGCACTTCGGATGGTGCCGCTTTTTCTTGTACAAAAAAGGGGAAATGCATGCCAATTACTTATAACCAGTTTCAGAATAAACTGAGAGAATTACTTTGTAAAATTGGGTTAAATCCAAAATTATTTTCTTCACATAGTTTCCGAAGAGGTGGAGAAACGTTGGCTTCGAAAGCAGGGGTTTCTCCTAGTTCTATCCAATTGATGGGTGATTGGAAGATCAATTGCTATACTAAATATATTGTTAGTTCGTTGTCTGATAAAATCAATGTAGCGGAACAAATTAAAAACTTTGTTTTAAAATAAATTTGCTCTTTATAGATTCTAGGTCTACTCTGGTGTGCGATTCCATAGCCAAACATGTTAAAACTATTAGAAGGTGTCACTTGCAAGCCTTTCCTGGAGCAAATATTTGGGACATAATAAATTTGCTTAATTGTGGAACAATTCAGGTAAATTATGATATAATTCTGGTGCATGTAGGAACCAATAATGTTGGTACCTATGAGGTTGCTGATTTTGATATAGCCTATAACGTGCTCATCTCTACAATTGAGAAATTAGTTAAGCCACATACTGTAATAGTTATGTCGGCAATCATTCCACGTTTACTTGATTTTCAGAATACATGTTATTTTGTCACCACTATTAATTCTAGATTAAGAAGTTTATGTTTTAAACGTGGTGTTCAGTTTGTTCCCACTTATAAACCTTTTTTGGAGTTTGGGATGCCAGTTTGTGAACTTTTTGTGAAACTTTATGTAGGTTACATTTGAATTATTTTGGTAATTTAAAGTTGACAAATTTTTTTGTTCAAGTTTTGGCACATTGTTAAACAAGAGGATGTTTAGTCTCATCTTGTTACTTTTAAACAGAAGGAGCAATCTTATTCTGTACCAATTTTGTTTAATTGTGCTTACAGTAGTGGGTTATTTGTATTTATCCTTTATGGGTTATTTTGTTTTCTGACCATTCTTGTCAGAAAGATCTGACCATTCATGTAAGTAGTATTTTTTTATATCTGACCATTCATGTCGGTATTATCATATTTTTGTTAGAAATATCTGACCATTCATGTCAGTGATATTTTCTGATTTCTGACCATTCATGTCAGTATTATTATTATTTTTGTTTTCATTCTGATCTTTGTATAAGGTGAAACATGGCTTTAAATGAGCCCTATAACTTAAATTGTTTTTAAATTTTGTTTATTATCAATCAATGTGCTTTGTTTACTGTTTGGCCGTTGGTTTTTTGGTGCTGAACATTGATTGAATTAACTTTAACGTCTATTATTGTTTTTTCATATGAAATTGTAATAATTTGCCAAAATTAAATGTTTTATTTTGCTTCGCTTTAATCATGTCTTAGCATTTAATTAGTATTGCTTTGCATCCAGTCGTCTCATGGTTTATATATCTGCGTCTATTTACTTCGTAAGAGCAAATTGTGCTATTTTTAATTAATTAAAAATATATAATTGGCGACTGGAGATTAAAGAAATAGACTTTACACTGTTCGAATTATTTCGGTTCTTTACTTTTAGCTAATGATACAACTTGTTATGAATTTTATAACACAACAATGAATTTTGAATGGTTCTTTTATAGACTTGTGATTTAAAGGAATTAAAGTTTTTCATTCTGCCGTTGATAGCCGAAAACTAACCCTCCCATTATTTATCCCACCCAATATTTATGATCAGTAGTTTCATTCTCATTTTCTGTGGAAGTTTTATTTTTCAGCGTATGTTTCTTGCTGATTTGTTACTGTGGATAGACGAATTTACAATGTAATTGAGTGATTAAAGGACGATCGAGCAACTTAGGTTATACCTGATAATTCGGATTATTTCGCAATGGATTCAGACATTTCAGATTTATTGTTACCCGCTGGATATAGACGTGTGAGCAAAGTGTTGTTGTTAATGGTGCTGAACATTGATTGAATTAGCTTTAACGTCTATTATTGTTTTTTCATATGAAATTGTAATAATTTGCCAAAATTAAATGTTTTATTTTAATTCGCTTTAATCATTTCTTAGCATTTAATTAGTATTGCTTTGCATCCAGTCGTCTCATGGTTTATATATCTGCGTCTATTTACTTCGTAAGAGCAAATTATGAGAAGAAAAGTATAGTATACAGACTCGTTTCTTTCCCCTTTCTCGATTAACCCTTGAATGGTTTTTGAACTTGGTTTGTTCATCCTGGAAAACCAACAAAGTTAATAGCAAATGATTGATATGAAATAGGCCGTCAATTCGTAAGTGATATGCAACATAATTTTTTCGCGGACGTTTGAACTGCTTATTGTGTCTTATTAACTTTTATCAATCGCGATGTCAACATATCAAACTTGTGACTTGTGTGTTAATTGAATATTGTCATATTGTGTATTTTAGGTTGAAACATCAATTACAATAAAAGTTTACAGCCTTTGACGAATTATCTTTATAAAGAAGGGCTGCCAGACCCTGTATTAGACCAGACACAGCAGGTACAATTGCAGGCACTGTCATGGGGGCATAAAATATAGTAGCTCTAGAATTTCAAAGATCCCTTCTGATTAAAATTGGAATAAATGTATATTAATTTGTTGTGCTGTTGGTATACAACTAATGATTGAGGATGGTTCGGCATGCCATTAAACCTGGCTTATCACAAACCAAGTCCGGACCAATGTGGTTGTCAACATCTACGGGTTTAATGAAATTGTTTGTTTACTGAGTTTGGAAGTTTTGTTGTTACTCCTACTTTCTTTTCGTATATACAGAATTTGATGGAAATCTGTTTTTTCTTCTTTCAGGATTATGAAAACAGAATGCTGGTGGCACAAAATATGAGGTTAAATATTCAGAGTGTGATAAGCCATGGTGTGTTTATTCCAAACTCAAACTGACTGCAAGAGTGCTAAGAACTGTCTTGTAAATCTTAAATCTGACCTTAATACAGTAAAATAAGTCAAACTTTACTACTGTACATTTGTAACACCATATTTATACGTTGTTGTCTTACTACCAACGACAAAATTACTTTATATTCACCTGTGTGACGTATAACAGGTTACAAAATAAAGACATAGGCTGTGTTTGGATATACGCCATAGGTGGCCTATGGTTATCCATAGGTACCTTTGGTTTGATATTTTATATATTCTATCAGAGACATATAATACAAGAGATTCGCAACTCTAGTAGAGTCTATATAACAGCCAATGAAATGACGTGGCCACCGGAAAGCCGATTAATCCGATGGATTTATGGGTAATAGCCCGTATTGTTGTGTAAAAGGTTCTACGCCTCACGATTTTTCAAATGGATAATGCCGATACCTTTCACAGTTAAAGCATGCAAGTATATTTAAAAGTTACAAAAAACTAATTCTAATAATTTGTTATTGATAAAATGTGTTCTAATGATGAGATTAATTAAATACAAACAAAGTTAAAACTCGGCCCATTTTACTTCACCTATTGCCGTAGAAACCATTTGATCTCCCAATTTTTTTCTTAAAACTTGAAAATATGCTAATAAATATATAATTTTATGGGCCAATAGTACTCCCAAATGTTGTTTCGTGACTGAAAATAAGACTATTTTCGTAAAATTTGAACCAACAATGTGGCGATTTTTTCTGATTGATACCCGAAATTTTTTATTAAACTGGCTAAATATTGAAATTGTTCATGGACAAATTTCCTTAAATCAGTCCTTCTTTTTTGTGCACTATGAAATTTATAGCCTGCATTTTGTTAGACATTTTATTCATTTTTCATTCTGTTTATAGCAAAGTTGTTTATTTTCTCCTATTCTGAAGTCATTGTTTTTTTCTTCTTTTTAGGGTGCCAAAGATGAACGAATGCAGTAAATTTACAAAAGGAGTAAAATTTTCCTAGTAAAAGAAACCTTCTGCTGGTCGTAATATTATGAATGAGCTTCATATGCATCTGTTGTCGTTTCAGACTACGCTTCTCGTTCAAAACATGAACCTAATTCATTTTTAAATTAAAATCGTATTGAGGACATTTCAATGGTGACTGCAAAAGATATATATATATATATGTTTGTGGTATATCATCTTTTCCACAAGTTTATTGTTTTCTGTTTGGTATTTAATTAATATTAAGATCCATTTTGTTAGATCTGGTGATCAATTTATTTGGCAATCGCCAATGGCAGTCAGCAGGGTTTAAGAACATCAGTTGTTCGACCTGTTAGTCAAATGCGTTTTGTTAAAATAAGACTTTTTCACTTTTTTTGGTCTTTTGGAAATTGTTGTTTGTGCTGTATTTAGACCCCTCTACCAAGAAATTTGTTTTACATGCACACGTATAAAAATTGCGGTTTGTATCCAACGCAATCATAGGTTTGAACGTTGTTTTCAATTTAGACTTTTATATATATATATATATATATATATTTGATAATAAAAGATTTTATTTACACCAAGGATTTGTATATGTATACACATAAACTATCTTACTTTTAAATTGCCATCTCTTTACCCCAGAATAAAAAGACAAAAACCGCTACAAATGATTAAAAGACAAAAACCACTACAAATGATTGTCTCGTGGAAACAAGGTTATAAAATACTTTTTAAATAGTGTCTTCCGTGTTGCTTTGATGTATGACCTGTGTTTTTTTATAGATTTTTTGTTGCTTCGAGGACACACATATCCATCTATGTATGCAGTATTGTCAATTGTTTTTGTTGGTGGGTCTCTCGCTTATGTTTTCGTCCTTTTCACTATCAACAAAGAGTTCGTTATCAGTTTATTCAACTAGGAGTATATCTAAGTCGTAACTATTAAGATTGTCATCCCACGAAATTAAGATTGTCATCCCACGAAATAAAATCGGAATTTTGCATATTGCGTGCACATGAATGAAGCTTTATTCAAATGAGAAATTAATTGTAATTTTCTTAAATATTAATTCTCAATACACACTTCGAACATGAAGAAACCATAAATTTACCGACTATCATTTAAAAAAACAACTCAAAGCAAGCCTATATGATAAAACTGTCAAACAACACTTAGAAATCAAACATTTACCGACAATCCTACAGAAAAAAAACTCAATGAAAGCCCAATAATTGAGGAATATAAAAATAAATAAAATTTTAATAATTTATAAATATCAAGAATAAAAAACAAAGCCTATCATGATTAACATAAATTAAGTTTTTTCCATATTAATTAATTATACATTTTGTGAATTGTATTTTTGGAAAGAGTGTGGACACCTGTGGTGTGACAACTTCTTGTTTACAAGGTGTCAATTAAAACTCATTATTTATAACATGTTCGTGATTTACCTGGTCATCGAATAATTCAAACCTAATATACATGTCACACTGTGAAATTATGTCTCCGAGACAGGTGTATATTCAATAGAAACCCATTATGTAACTATCAAATAAAATGAACTCTGACACAATTTAACAAGTGTTAATTATTTAATATCAGTTTTTTTTTTATACAATATCAAATTATGTCTCTTTTTCAATAATACAAATCTAAAATCAAAATTACATTAAAATAAATAATTATATATGTACTCAGATTATATTTGATTAATTATGATAAATTTAACACTGAAACAGTTTATGTTATGCTTAAACATTCGTCCTTACTTCGAGTACTTTTAATACTTTTATTAATGACTTTATTACCTAAGGAGATCTCGCGAGGTTTAACTAGTGGCCGCGTGTTATTACGGGATTTCGCCGAGTTGCGAATCTCTTGTATTATATGTCTCTGATTCTATATATCAAAATATCAAACCATGGTTACCCAAAGATACCTATGGGTAACCATAGGCTGCCTAAGGCGTATATCCAAACACAGCCATAGTCGAATATAGCGGTGACACAATAAATTTGCCGTTTCCTAACTGTGCAAAGGTGTTTGCAAAATAAACAGCTTTGTTAAGCCATCAAATATACCATGCATTATTTGTGAAAACTTTCTAAATCGTTGAAACAAATACAGTTCCCGTTTTTTAATAGTTAATAAACATTTTTAGGATTTCAGGTTCACAATGAATGTCATTTGTTTAGCATTTTCCTTTAAATGCTTCACATATCTACCTGGTTTTGAATTTCATTAGTTGAAATTTTATGAACGTTTAATTAATCAGATGAACGTTTCATTTAAGTTTTTGATGCGGATAAATACAAATATCTTTATAACCGGCCAACTTCACACGGAAAATAATTTTGTCGTTTGTATCATCCCAGGATGGGGACAGTAAAACCGATGCAATGTGCTCTGCATTGTATTAAAGTTTGCATCAACTGTTTGAGGGGTTCGTAGTTGGCCTGTTGTAATGCACTAATTCTTTTGTATCTCATTTTCCCTCATCTACCATTGGCAAACGAAATTTAGCTGTTGAGCTAAGGAAGTACTTCTTTCGCTCAGACGGTTAACGCGCTGCCTTGTAACACAGAGGTCCCGGGTTCGAGTCCCGGTGGAGACAAGCAATTTTGTAATGAAATTCATGTTCTCCGGTTACAGTCTTACCTATTGTGTATATTGTAAATATGTTCTCGTGCTGAACATGCATGAACTATTTGCCACTTAACGTTAAGCAACGATCATATATAGATATAAGAAGGTGTGGTATGAGTGCCAATGAGACAACTCTCCATCCAAGTCAAAATTTATAAAAGTAAACCATTATAGGTCACAGTTATCAATCTATAAAACTCTACATTCATTTTGTGAGAAGATTTCTATTTCTTCATTGACTTGCCCCAGGGGAATATAAATATGTTAATGTTTTTCTTCCGGTCGTCTGTTAAACCCTTGACAAAGAGGGGCGTCCGTTTGTATGTTCGTGGTGTATAAGTACACAGTGACGTATGTCAACCAGGGACAATTGAACACACAATAGCTATTATTCGACAGTATGTACTTTTATACTTTTACTTGTAGACGTAATCAATGATTATTTATTGCCGAAACCCATCAAACAAGAACTTTTAAATGCATGTGACACTGATATGAAATTCTACTCGCATCATTGTTGTACGGGCTGTACGTCATTGATGATTTTTAGCTGTTTATTTTCAATTTCTTCGAGGAAGATTTTTAATGAGGCATAACACAAGACCTGGGTAAGGAAATTACGAGTTTATTTTTCATCTCCAGGAAATGGTATTCTATATTATTTTTTTTACATTGCAGCTATTGGAACTAATAATAAACACATTATGTGTTAATCTTTTTCATAAAAGAGTTCTAGTTAGGTCCAGGTTATCATATTAAAGTGTCGAGTAGTTAATGTGCATCTGATATGCAAGGACAATGTTTTTTGAATTATTTACGGGTATTTGGTTAAATGCATTAAAAAGATGGAGCATCCATTGCTCATTGAAGAAGCAACTGGGGTCATACGAAAGGAAAACACATTTCTTTCCTGCTGTTGTGTGGAAAAGTAGTTAAAGTTGCCATGTGACGTGATGAATAAGGCCCATTTTTACTTCCCATTTCCTTACTTTTTTGTTACACAAATAGACAAACAACAATAATTCTTCTAACAAAGTACGGTGGCCTGATTTTTTTATTTTATTTTTTTTAATTTATACAATTTCCTTTAGTTTTGTTTGTATATTTTCTCTTCGGCATTATCACTAGTTCCTAGCCAGACAGTTTCAAAGGAGGTATTATTATGAACAGCAATAGACCAGAAGCTTTGCCTAGAGTCCATATCTACTCGTATGATCGATTGGTTGTTTATTAACGCGGAGAGGCAATTATTGCATACCTATTTAAAACGATGAGGTAAGTTCGAAGTAGCTCGAGACTTTCTCTACATGAGGCATCAGAAATAAAAGTTCTTATTCTGATCGGACGTAGCTATAACTTTATAATCCAGCGCAGCCAAACGGACGCCCACTCTGGCAAGGGTTTTATGCTTAAATTATTCCAATAACAGGCTATATAATATGATACTTAAACAACATGATATATGGAATAATATATATTTTTGTTGTAGGTATGTAAAGGATAACTTGAGGGATATGCTTTAATAATAAATTATTATAGTAGACTGTTTGACGGAATAGCAATGACATCTTCTAAATAAATGATCATCCACTTCTACACTAATGTTTCGGATTAGGAAGGCTCGTTGTTCGTAAGCATGTGAATATCGACGAATACAAGTTAGTTAATTAGGTTTTGATGGTACTCTTCTTCTGATTTTTTTTAATCAGTAAAGATCTAATGGTTATAATGATTGCCGCCGGACGTAAGACAAACCGCAATCAATCTGTTATATTAAATTTGATGTTTTTTCCCCCATGTTTTATCATAAAACGTCATCATATCTTTTGTATGATTACGGGTTGGGAAAGGAACTCACAATTTGACTGCCCAGTTGCAAAGCCAAAGTTTAACTGGATTATCTGGTGTGGTTTTCCACTGTGTATTGAATATATCTCTCTTTACAAATTACATTTCAATTGCTGATTCCAGGTATTAGAATTTGTATCCTCCAGTAAAATTATTCTTCTGATGTGTTGTGAAGTGAAATTAAGAAAATATTTTGTTATTAAATTAAGTTTGTTAATTCAATCAAAAAGTAATGAAATGATAATTATAATATACTGTATTTCATTGTTATGGCCATCTATGACAACAATATGGTCTGCTCAAGTCATTCTATTATCTTAAAAAATGGTCAAATTTATTAAAACGCTTCATCGGGGATTATCAGGATACGGTGCACATCATGTAAGAGTTACTTCCCTTATATTATTTTTGATCATATAAATTAATTTTAAATTACTGTACCCTTCATTCTTGAAATTAGGGTTTAAATCCAAATGAAACAATATTGACATTTATACAGCATACAGTACTTGCAACCTTAGGCGTTACTGTTTGACGTGAACTTGACTGATCGGTGACGGATGTTTGACTGATCATAGATAAAATAGCCATAGATAAAGTACTCAGAATATGTCCCAATAAGCCCCATGTAGTTTTCTTTGAAATATCAAAAGCACGGCACTGCGCGTAGTGGCCTGTGATGTAGATGATATTTGACGACATCCTCCCAATAGACTAATTACTTATCATAATTATATTTATATTATCGGGCACTCGTCTTATCAGCCAATATTTAATGTGCATTACCTGTCTCAAGTAAAAATATGCCAGGAGGCGGAAGCAATATTGTAAAGTTGTATGGATTGTAATTTATTTGGAGAAAAAAATAAGAGGTCGAACCGAGTCGAAATTTTCTATGTCGATTTAAAGAAAATAGTTTTTATCGAGATTCAAAATAGTGAAATCCTATTTTATGCCAGAAGGAAGAAAATATATGTATTTTTTTAGAAAAAAAGTGTTGAAACTGAATTTCTGCCGTAACGGTAACACGAAGTTTTTGGAAAAAAAAAAGAGAGAAAAAGAAATACATTATACACTTATTAAACTAGAATTTTAGTTTACTGAAAAACCTTTTGTCTGATTTTAAAAATATACCTTAAATTGTTATAATATTCGAATTAGCTCTCGCCGCGATATAGCCTTTCTGTGCTAAGGCGGCGTAAAGCAAACAACAATCAATCAATCAATCAAATCAAGGTGTAACTGATGTAGTAAGATTTCAAATTCAAAAGAATGACCAAATAATTAAAATAAATACTTATCTTTTAACTTTCAAAACTCCAACTCCTCCTTCGTCTTTGAGATTGGGATGCTTTGGCATCAAGGTTGACATTTACATCCCTAACCCAATTAGATGTTTTAAATGTCAAAAGTTTGGTCATGGGACCAAGCAATGTCGTGGTAAGCAGAAATGCTTCAGGTGTTCTGGAGAAGGACACGAGAGAACAACTTGTCAACCTGATTCTTTAAAATGCTCAAATTGTGACGGATCCCATTTGTCATCTTCTCAGGACTGTCCAATTTACCTAAAAGAAAAAAATATTAAAATTAAAACAGAAAGAAACATCAGTTACACAGAAGCTAAACATATAGCTTCTGTTTCGAACGATTTCAAAGCTACGAACAAGCCTTCGTATGCCAGCAAAGTTGGCCGTTCATTCAGCCACGAGTCGACACAGACTCGAATGAACTGGCCTATTGATGCTGAAACATTTACGATGTTGCCAGTTCAAACTGAACCATTTGACAGAATTATTACAGCAAGAAAACCAAATTGTACCAAAACCAGTACTCAGTCCACTCAATCTTCCTTACAGAACTCAATGTCAATGAAAGTAAGAAACCAAGTAAAAAATATGCAAATAAATCAGACAGTTGGGGCAATGGATCTATATGGGATCTTCCCGACGATATAGATAGTTCATCTATCGTAAATACCCCCAAGGGTGACTGGGGAATAGAAGTATGGTCACCATTGGTCTTCCTCCGACCGGCAGTAAAACCCGTGCTAAAGTGGGGCGTCCGTTTGGCTGTGCGGGATGTACAAATTTGCAGCCACGTCCGGTCAGAATGGGGACGTTAAATCCGATGCCTCGTGTAAAGAAAGTGCCACGTTCTTTGCACGTTAAGAACCCTTGCAACAACTCTTTGAGGGGTCCGTAGGTGACCTGTTGCAAGGCTAAATTTCTGTCCCTATCCAATATACCCTCATTTCCCGTGGCAGTCTAAATTTCTCCGACCTTAATCCCTTAATCTATTACAGAACCTACCCATTGTATTTATTGTGAACTTGTTCTCGTCCTGAATATGCATGAAATATTTGCCACTGGACGTTAAGCAACCATCAATCAATCAATCAATCTATCGTAAATAGCCTTCCTACATCTGCCTCTAATACAAAGTCAACTAGTTTATCTTTTACATCTCGTAAACATTCTTCTAAAGCCCCGTCTCCTCTCCGTTCTCCAGAACAGCAGATCGTCCCCAAAACGCCAGCTAATTCCTCCCCTCAGAAGTCTTCTGATAGGAGGTCACGGGGTAGGGGTCGAGGCGGAGTAACACCAACTTCGTCTAGTCAAGGAGATCGACGAATCTCCTCACAAAATAGATTTGCCACACTTACTGATGCATTAGAAATGGAATGCGAAAATATTGTGCCACCCGAAAGATGACAAGCTCAGTGTGATCGAAATAAGAACGCTGGCAAACTCGATAGCATTCGTCCTTCTATTCATAAATTATGACAAGTATCATTCAATGGAATTGCCGAGGTCTTAAAATAAATCTTCTCGAGTTAACACTTCTAGTTCAGTCTTTTTTACCTTTTGCATTTTGCCTTCAAAAAACTCATCTAAAAGAAAGTGACAATGTATCTTTAAAAGGATACAACATCTATAGCACATTTTCTAAGGAAGACGAACGTGCTGCAGGCGGATCAACCATTTGTGTGAAGGACAACGTCATTCATAGCACAGTCCAACTCACCACAGATCTGCAGGCAGTTGCAATTCGTTTATCATTAGATAAAACAATTACATTATGTTCTTTATATATTCCACCTAATTCAAATATAGATAAAGCCTCACTGACCTATTACCTTCACCTTTTATACTTATGGGAGACTTTAATGCCCACAATCCCTTGTGGGGAAGCAAGTATCATAATGCCAAAGGTAAGATTATTGAAGACTTTGTCTCTCAAGAAGGATTATGCATTTTTAATGATGGATCTAATACTTATCTCCACCCTGGAAACGGGTCTTATTCTGCTATTGACATCACTATTTGCGATCCGTCTCGTCTTCTGGATTATTCATGGCGTGTCCATGATGATCTTTGTGGAAGTGATCATTTTCCAATAATACTTGAACATCTTTTTACTTCTGCTAAACAGAGAGTTCCACGTTGGAAACTGGACAAGGCGGACTGGCCCTTGTTTGAGAATCTCTGTCAAGCGGAGCTTCAGTCAAAGATGTTTGAGACTGTTCAAGATCCCATTTTAACTTTTAACACAGTTTTAACGTCAATTGCTGACAGAAAAATTCCTAAGACCTCGGCAAATCCGAAACATCCAAGCAAACCATGGTTTGATGAGGCTTGTGATCAAGCCATAGATGACCGTAAAAAATCTGAAAGACGGTTCAATCAACATGCTACGACGGAAAACTTAAGTAATTTCCGTATTTTTCGCGCTAAGGCACGGCGCACTTGCAGGCAAGCACGACGTACGTCTTGGAAAAAATTTGTCTCGGGGATAACATCTCGCACTCCGATGACAAAAGTATGGAACATGATACAAAAGATAAAAGGTAAAAATTCTAAAGCCACGGTAAAACATTTGAAAGATGGCAATAATTTATTAACATCTGAAAAAGATATTGCCAACAAGCTTGGTGAAACTCTTGCGAAATCTTCTTCTAACAACTACAGGGAAGATTTTAAAAAAGTTAAAAAACAAAAAGAAAAAATGAAGTTGAATTTTTAATCGAAAAATGGTGAAAATTATAATAAACTCTTTTCTCTGGAAGAACTCAAAATATCTCTGTCAAAAGCCCAAGGCTTGTGGGCCTGATAATATTCACTATCAACTCTTAAAACACTTGCCAGATTCCTCGCTGGAAGCTCTTTTGCAGCTCATGAATAACATCTGGGAATCTGGTGATTTACCATCAATTTGGCAGCTTGCAACCGTCGTGCCTATTCCAAAACCAAGTAAAGATCACACGGATCCTATTAATTATCGACCAATTGCTCTTACCAGTTGTGTCTGTAAAACACTAGAACGGATGGTCAATGATCGCCTTGTATGGTTCCTGGAATCAAATGGGCTATTAGCCAATATCCAGTGTGGATTCCGACAGGGTCGCAGTACTCTTGATCATCTTGTTCGATTCGAATCATTTGTCCGTAATGGTTTTGCGAAAAATGAACATGTGGTGTCAGTCTTTTTTGATCTTGAAAAGGCCTATGACACTACATGGAAGTATGGTATTTTAAAAAATCTTTTTGATATGGGGTTGAAAGGCAATATGCCAACTTTTATTTCGAATTTTCTGTCTAACAGACAATTTAATGTTAGAGTTAATTAAACCATGTCTCATTTGTATGATCAAGAGATGGGTGTCCCTCAGGGGAGTATTTTATCTGTGACATTATTTAGTCTTAAAATTAACAGCCTTGTTGAAGTTTTAAAAAGTAATATTGAAGGCTCATTGTACGTTGATGATTTTTTAATATGTTATAGGGGCAAAAATATGAATAACATAGAACGCCAATTGCAACTGTGTCTCGGAAGAATCGAAAAATGGGCC
This sequence comes from Mytilus californianus, assembly GCF_021869535.1. Lineage (NCBI taxonomy): Eukaryota > Metazoa > Mollusca > Bivalvia > Mytilida > Mytilidae > Mytilus > Mytilus californianus. The sequence continues at coordinate 678,251 of NW_026262719.1, forward strand.
TCAGAAAATGGTTTTAAATTTTCCTCATCTAAAACGGTTGGGATGCATTTCTGTAACAAAAGGAATTTGCATCTTGATCCAGAACTCACTTTTTATGGAAACCAAATTAAAATGGTTGATGAAACCAAATTTCTAGGGTTAGTTTTTGATAAAAAATTAACCTTTCTCCCCCATATCACAATGTTAAAATCAAGATGTTTAAAAATATTAGATATTTTAAAAGTAGTCGGCAGCACCGACTGGGGTGCTGATCGCAACATTTTACTTAATTTATATAGATCTCTAGTTAGATCCAAACTAGATTATGGCTCTATAGTGTATGGCTCTGCACGGAAGTCCTACATACAGATTCTCGATGCTGTGCATCACCAGGGTTTGCGTCTCTGTCTTGGCGCCTTTAAAACCTCACCAGTTGAGAGTCTGTATGTAGAGGCTGATGAGCATTCACTTTTTGACAGACGTTTGAAGCTTAGACTTCAATATGCTGCCAAACTAAAAGCCTATTCAGATAATCCTGCCTACAGCTGTGTTTTTAATCCAATTTATGAAGATATTTTTGCAAAACATGAAAAGAAAATTCCTCCGTTAGGTTATACGTTTAAAACCACATTTAGCTACTTTTGATTTAAAATCTGTTGCTCAAGTTGAAACTTGCAAATGTCCTCCATGGGAACTTCCCAAACAAAAAATGATATTTGATCTCCGTAAACACAATAAAAATGAAACAAATCCTCTTTTAATTCAGCAACACTATGCTGAAATTAAAGCCAATTATTCAGATTTTTCAACTGTCTATACTGATGGATCAAAAGATGGTGACAGAGTTGCATCTGCTGCTGTCTTCAGGGACAGAGCTGCAACTCTCCGTTTGCCATCTGCTGCATCAATCTTTACTGCTGAAGCAGAAGCAATAATTTTGGCTTTGAAATTTATTGCTTCTTCAGATAAATCCAAATTTATTATATGTTCTGATTCACTTTCATGCTTACAAGCTATACAAAATACTAAAATTAAAAACCCAACAATTCTTAAAATTTTATATGTAATGAGGAATTTAAAAATTCTTCTTAAAGAAATAATATTTCTATGGGTGCCGAGTCATGTTGGAATCCATGGAAACACAGCTGTAGACCTTGAGGCAAAGAATGCCCTGGGTGACACTTTATCTAACTGTGATATACCATATACCGATTTTAAATCTAATATTAGAGAATATGTTTTTAATATTTTAAAAAATGAATGGAGTAAGAGAGAGATGGTAACAAATTACATGAAATTAAACCTAATTTAGGTAAACCTTTTAATAATTTAATGTGCAGAAAAGATCAGTGTGTTATTTCTAGATGCCGAATTTGTCATACTAGAGTGACACACGAGTATCTTTTAAAAAATGAAGATGAACCACAATGTGTACCTTGCAACTGCAAGTATACTATTAAACATGTTTTAATTAATTGTATTGACTTTGCTGATATTCGGAAGAAGCATTTCAATGTCAATAATATGTATGATTTATTTAATAATGTTCCATTTACAAATATTGTTTCATTCTTAAAAGAAATTGGAATATATTATAAAATATAAAAAATGTTGTTATATTTAAAACGATTTTAGTTTTTATCACGTTATCTTAGTGTTGATTTTTATTTGTAAATATTCAATTTGCTTTAGTCTAGAATTTTAGTTTATTGAAAGACCTTTTGTCTGATTTTAAAAATATACCTTAAATTGTTATATTCGAATTAGCTCTCGCCGCGATATAGCCTTTCTGTGCTAATGCGGCGTAAAGCAAACAACAATCAATCAATCAATCCATTAATGTTAAGAAACTTGTGATCTTTGTGGAAGTGATCATTTTCCAATAATACTTAAATATGTTAAGAAACTTGCAGAAAAATTACTATCTCATCCAGACAAAGATTTTGTAAATTATTATGGTTATAGACAGTTTACAGCCAGCATGGCTTCTCAACTGGCAGTTGGTGTTTATATTTTTACAAAGAATGAAACTGCGTATTGCCATGTGTTTGTTTATTTTACATTGGCTACAGGTATAGCGGGAGAGGTGAGATATCACAAAACTTGTTTAACCCCGCCGACGTCCGGAGCTTCTGGTCTTTGTAAGTCTTGTTTTTTTTTAAGTAGTTCATTTATATGTTTCGGAGTTTGGCGTGACGTCCATTTTCACTGAACTAGTACACATTTTTGTTTAGGGCAAGCCGAAGACCGCCTCCGGGTGCGGGATTTTCTCGCTGTGTTGAAGACCCATCGGTGACCTTGGGATGTTTTCTGCGTTTTGCGGGTTGGTCTCGTTAACACATTCTCCATTTCCATTCTCAATTTTATTATCAAGTATTGCCAAATAATCAGTAATTTCAGAATCACCCTTATATATACAATTAAAACCCATTATCTTAATTTTAACCGGCTTAACTCAAACTCTCAACTTTGAACTATTGATCCAATGAAGATAGTTTGTATAGTGTTGTGGGCTACACAAAGGAGTTGCGAAATCAAGGTCCACATTGGTCAAAGGGTTAAATTTAACCACAGGATGAACAACAGAAAATAACCTATGGTTAAATTTGTACCAAGTATTATGATATTTAACCCTTGGTTTAATTTTAACCAAGAGATGAACAACCGGGTCCAGGGGACAGGAATAATGAAGTAATAAAAAAACAAACGAAAGAAAGCTGACATACAGTTCACTAACTTAATGATTTAATAATGTTCTGAAAAGAGAACGGAAACCAATTTTGGGACGTACAGACGGACAAGGGTAAAACTTAATGCCCCCATCGCTACGGCGGGGGCATAAAAAGAGAAAGGAAAAATTGGTCGCGATGAAAGTAAAAAAAAATGATAGGAGGGCGTGATGCTAAGCATCGGGACGGTATCGACGACCCTTACATATTCAGATCGCCATCAATCTCTTCAGAGCTTCAACACCATCTCTCTGCTCGAACACCAGCATTTTCTATTCAGCATTCCTTACAAGCCATAGAAACACATGGTTTTCATCATTGATGACAATTTATTTACACCTAACGGCTGTGAACTGAAAATGTCAAATATTATATATATAGAAAAATATAACTATTCCCAAAATGTGTTAATGTTTGTATTCAGGAAACCTTAACGTCTGTCTCCTATTTATTATTTTCTCATTTACATATACAATGATTTTAGACTTGTATACTGAGTTGTACATAATCTATATATAATTATTCTCACCCTGCTGTTGTCTGTTCTATGGTCGGGTTGTTGTCTCTTTGACACATTCCCCCATTTCCATTCTCAATTTTATACCTTGAAGAAAAAATTCCGATCACAAAATTACTTGTTTTGGTGTAAATAATGTGGCGTTCTTCTCGTGGCAAGCCTACTGTCCCTTGAAAGGACCTGCACTAAAGATGTATATAGATGTAAGACTCTACACTATTATATTACCTCTATATTTGGGCGTTGATTACTGTGTCTTCTTTACGTCTAGCTCTGATGAGATGCGCATGTATATCGTACAGATTACGATTTCGTGCATTTCGATCATTGATATTGCCTGTACTGTCTGCGTTACACTGCTGGTTATATTGATAAAAAAAAAGTTAAAATTTACGAAAAAAGGAAAAGAAAGTAATTAAGTTGCGGCAGCATATTTTTCTGTACTATCATCCTGGAATGAAAGTCATTTCTTATCGTTACAAACATTCAAGACATTTCCTTAGTTATACCAGAAGATTTATTTGATTTGAAGATTGGGGGCCTTTGTTTCAGAAGAATGGAAATAATATTGATCACATTTACAACATTTTAAAGTTGTAGTTCACACCAATTAAAACTAAGAACAGAAGGTGAAACTAACAGAAAACAGAATGACACAGTTTGTAACGAGTACTGTTTTGTTTGGCATTTTTACTTAAACGACGAGTCCACTGTTGCTTTTGTCAGTGATGGGTTCAAGGTAAGGTGTGAACATGACTATATGCACAGAACAACTTATTGTAATATATGCCTCAACATTTCTTTATGTTAAATATATATACATATCTGGGGTTTTGCTTTTTCTTTTGTGTTTATTTTTTCTCTATTCTATATTTTGTCATATATCATTAAGAATTAATAATAATCATTGTAATAAATTATTTGTAATTATACTGCTCTCTTAGGGCGTCCTTGATTGACAATAAAAATATTGTATTGTATTGTATTGTACTACCAACGACAAACCTATTTTTTCATTCACCTGTGTGACGTTGTAACAACGGAAGTAAAATTAAAGAGACAATTATCTCTCCAACATGTGTATATTTGTCGTAACTACTATCAATGCGAGTATGATAACCCAGTCGGAAACTGTCGGTTTTCCACATGAGTCAGATTAGAGAACGTAGCCATATGTCGTCCACACCATGGAAAGAATACGATTCGGTTCAAATACTATCAACGGGGAAATGGGTAATTCGTGAATCTGAACAATCATATCGATGTTACAAGTCTTCCCATTGTCATTAAATATTTTTGATGTGACACTCTAGAAATGAAATTAAAATGAGATTTAAATTCGAGTGCAATAAATTGTATGAAGTTCAAGGTGCCGAGTACTAAATGTCAAGTAAAACCGGTTCTTTGTCTCGACCAAGTTTAACCTATTATTTTCTTCTTAAAATTCCTGTACCAAGTCAGGAATATGGCAGCAGTTTTTCTGGAGTTTCATCCTTTAGATAGTACGATATTTTTGTTTTACTTATTCCATGAATAAGTAACAATTCTTTGCTGTTCTACTAGTCTTGTTCTAGGTAAGATCTGTGCTATGCATGTACATTGAGATAGGAAAACCAAATTTTATATCGCGAATTCGTTACTGTTCAGAAATCGAAAAGGATTGCGGTCTTAATATTTAGGTCATATACTAACCATGAGATGGTAATGACAACTTGTGTTCGTTCAATATGAACATCTTCAGAAGTTTGAGTTCACGTGTGTTAATTGTAAACTTAATGTCATACTGGAGCTCCATTATCAGCACACTTTCTGTAAGGATGAAATTTACTTTGCAATGTCCCCGACACTCGTCAACTAGAAGAGCATAAACGTGCATATTTAGCTGATATGCGGGTAGCTTTGTACACTTATAGTGTGTTCACCTTTGGCATTTGTCACGCTAAATCATAAAGCATTTGCAATTTTAATGCACATTTTTATGCATTCGATTCTATTAGTAGAAGTTTTTGGTTTTTTTTTTTGTCTTGGTAAGATTAAAGCCTTTTTTTTCTTCATCTAAACCAACCTTTATCACTTTATTGCTAGTGGATATATCAATGTCCAGGTTGTCTATTGTACATGAATCTTAAACTAAATCAGGGTCTTCTTTTTTCTTATCAATAACACGAATAACAAAACTGTCTGGGTATTATGGACCATTTTGTGGAACTTCGGAACACTACCCAAAGAAAAATAGTTAAAATTAAAATGTCAATTGTTCTTTAACAATTGAGAGGTCTTTCCTTTTCGTAATGTAAGATGCATGTTTAAATGGGTAAAGAATGCATTTAGAAGCTCAAAACCACACAATTCGCTATTTAAAACATAACCTCAACTGTTGGCCATTGGTTCATGTCATTGCAAAAGACCCATTCTAGATAATCTCCCACCAATCCATCAACAAGATGCAAGGTTAAAGGATATGGTCAACTTCGAAATTTGACCTTGTAGCATGCACTGATGATCATTGGTGAAGTTCCTTAGTGGCTACGAGTTTTCAGAGTACAGTGGCCAACAGACATTTGTTAATTATTAAATGCTTAATCCTACAATCGAGTCCCAATTCTTTTAGATCAAAATGCAACGAAAACTCAGTAGGTGCATGCAAGCTACTATTCAGGTCTTTTACCTTCTGAAATATAAAACTTTATTCAAATTGTTTATGTCGCCCTATGGTCATCTCCATGATGAACATACAGAGACTTTCTTTCAAGACGACTCTATATTTGATATATTTTAATCACAGCACGCGTTTTGCTCCTTTGTATAATCTTATTGGCGAGGGGCTGGTAGAGTTGAAATCTGCTGATTTAGCCTAGTTCAAGTTGTACATACAAAAGAAACTTACATGGTACAATATAATCAGATTATTTTATGACGGTATAATAATAAACCCCTAACAGGAGGGATTGTGCCTGATATTCATATGATGAAGACATAATCTTTCAATCAATTTAATTGAGGTCTGGAGCTGGCATGTCAGTAACTGCTAGTAGTCTGTTATTTATGTATTATTGTAATATTGTTTATTTTCTTTTGTTTCCTATTCTGACATCGGACGCGGACTTCTCTTATACTGAGTTTTACTGTGCGTACTGTTGTGCGTTTGTTTTTTCTACATTGGCTAGAGGTATAGGGGAGGGTTGAAATCCGATGACTCGTGTAAAGAGAGTGCCACGCTCTTTGCACGTTAAGAACCCTTGCAACAACTCTTTGAGGGGTCCGTAGGTGACCTGTTGCAAGGCTATATTTCTGTCCCTATCCAATATAACCTCAGTTCCCGTGGCAGTCTAAATTTCTCCGACCTTAATCCCGGAAGCCCTTATTACAGAACCTACCTAATGTATTTATTGGTAATTTGTTCTCGTCCTGAATATGCATGAAATATTTGCCACTGGACGTTAAGCAACCAACAATCAATCAATCAATCTCAAAATACATGTTTAACCCCGCCGCATTTTTGCGCCTGTCCCAAGTCTCTGGCCTTTGTTAGTCTTGTATCATTTTAAATTTCAGTTTCCTGTTTATAATTTGGAGTTTAGTATGACGTCCATTATCACTGAACTAGTATACATTTTTGTTTAGGGGCCGGCTGAAGGATGCGGGAGTTTCTCGCTGCATTGAAGACCCATTGGTGGCCTTCAGCTGTTGCCTGCTCTATGGTCGGGTTGTTGTCTCTTTGACAAATTCTCCATTTCCATTCTCAATTTTAATTTGTGAAATTGAAACCAACCAAAAAGTTTATTAGGAAAAGTTGTCAACAGATGATACGTGTTGGGTAATCAAATTAATGGGACATCTTGTGTTGTTATTTAAAAGTCCCCAAGGGTGAGTTGGGAATAGAAGTATGGTCACCATTGGTCTTCCTCCGACCGGCAGTAAAACCCTTGCTAAAGTGGGGCGTCCGTTTGGCTGTGCGGGATGTACAAATTTGCCGTTAAATCCGATGCCTCGTGTAAAGAGAGTGCCACGCTCTTTGCACGTTAAGAACCCTTGCAACAACTCTTTGAGGGGTCCGTAGGTGACCTGTTGCAAGGCTAAATTTCTGTCCCTATCCAATATACCCCCATTTCCTGTGGCAGTCTAAATTTCTCCGACCTTAATACCGGACGCCCCTATTACAGAACCTACCTATTGTATTTATTGTTAATTTGTTCTCGTCCTGAATATGCATGAAATATTTGCCACTGGACGTTAAGCAACCAACAATCAGTCAATCAATGTTATTTAAAAACATAGCAAGCAAGAAAATCAACATTGATTGTCATTGAGTTCCACAACTTGTGCTTATAAAACGTTACCAAATCAATTAACTCTCTTGTGAAATGTATTGAAAATTATCCCATTAATTTGAAAATCAAACACCAATTAACACATCAGGGTCATACCTTTTTGTAAAAAAAAAATTACCAGATCAGGTCACCTCTCCCTTGTAATGTATTTATCACAAACATAATTTTATCCCATTAATGCAGAGTTCAATTCCTTGCTCTTTTTCAGTTCAACAAAAACTTATCCCGGCTTAGCTGCTGTATTATCAGAGGAATTTTGACTCGCCATTCTCGTTACGTTTCTCCCCCCCAAGGGTGACTGGGGAATAGAAGTAGGGTCACCATTGGTCTTCCTCCGACCGGCAGTAAAACCCTTGCTAAAGTGGGGCGTCCGTTTGGCTGTGCGGGATGTACAAATTTGCAGCCACGTCCGGTCAGAATGGGGACGTTAAATCCGATGCCTCGAGTAAAGAGAGTGCCACGCTCTGTGCACGTTAAGAACCCTTGCAACAACTCTGTGAGGGGTCCGTAGGTGACCTGATGCAAGGCTAAATGTCTGTCCCTATCCAATATACCCTCATTTCCCGTGGCAGTCTAAATTTCTCCGACCTTAATCCCGGACGCCCCTATTACAGAACCTACCTATTGTGTTTATTGTTAATTTGTTCTCGTCCTGAATATGCATGAAATATTTGCCACTGGACGTTAAGCAACCAACAATCAATCAATCAATCGTTACGTTTCTAATGTTTAAATCTCTCAGTTTCAAGCCGTCCTTGGGCAAAGCTTCTACTTGCGCTTAAAAAATATGGTGAACTGTATGTATTCACAAATTGCGTTTATGAATATATTTTCTCCTAGCCTAATACCTAAATCAAGAGCAATTTCTTATTTCTAACCTATACGGATCTCATTTGAAACTAGCGCCGGCCAAAGTAATACTTTTGTCTCTTGAGACGTCCCTCACATTCATCTCAACAATAATTACATACCTTCAGGTCAAGGACACCGGAGTGTTTATAAACGAATTCGTGGTCGCCCAAGTAAACTGAAGCAGTTCGGAGGGTTTGAGGGTGGTCATTACTGTTGTTATGGTATCTTACTCTAACCCTGTTTACACCTCGGGTGCAACCATAACTGCAACCCCCTTGTCTCTAGTCTTTTGAAGTTACTGTATACTGTTACTGTAATAACAAATCCTTTCATTTTCTGGACTTCATTGATGTCTCTCACCTTTTTTGGAAACATCATCTCCAAATAAATATTCAGCGACATCTAAATGTCGTGTACAAAGTTGATGATACTTTTGATCCATATTAAGTGTCGTGCGTCTTACATAGGAAATTTCAAAACATGTTGCACATACCATTGACAAGGCATTGTTCATGTCGACTCTCGTTTTAGTCACCCTTCTTAATACATTCCAAACCCAAGGATCGTTAGGTGCCAAATCTCAAGATTTACCTTAGAAGGTGCCAACTACTTACTATTACTAGAAACTTTAAAACCTTTTGCAATTTCTGTGTAAAACAGAATTAAAGTTTGTAGCAGCGTATACATATCTATATAATTATAAATTGACTGTTTATAAAACTTTGAATTTTTGAAATACTGAGGCTGGAATATATTACCTTAGCTGTATTTGGCAACACTTTTGGGGAACTTTTTTTTATTCGAGCGTCACTGATGAGTCTTTGTAGACGAGACGCGCGCCAGGCGCAAATACAAAATTTCAATCCTGGGTATCTTTGACGAAACCAGTATATACAGTATACAGGAATGTAAACTAAAGACAAGAACAGTTTCTTTCAGTTCTCCTCTTGAGATATCCTGCAATAAAGTCAAAATACAAGAAGCAAGAAACAAAGTGCAACTGGTTTTTATTGTAATGCATAATGCTTTTAAGAAACTTTCTCATCAAACTGGTTTATTGATGCAGCATGTTTAGTGTGGTTTAAAAATTGTCTTTTTGAAATATAAATAAATTCTGTAATTGAGCAATAATTGTTGTTGATGGGTTTTTTTTTGTAGTCTCTGCTTTCAGAGCTTTAATTTCAGACAAGGGACGATTATGAGCCTTACATATTGCATAAAAACCTGTTTATTCTTAAAGAGCGTATATAGGCATCTATAGATAGACCTCTCTTCGTTTTGGGGTGTCGATTGGTAGACGACCTAAAGTATAATATGGCAAGTCTCTTGTAAAAACGCGATTATATTTCAATAATTGTATCTTTTTTTATCGACGTGAATCATAGTATTCTAAAGCAGTACGAGTTTCCTCTTCCGTCACCTTATTTATTCTGTAAGTTTGGGTGAAATGTGGGTCCTCTTATCTTCAATATTATATTTTGTTTACAGATACTATTTAAATTACAAATTCGAAAGCATATGGACATATCAAAACAGGTTAATATGGGCCACAAAGGTTAACTTCTTACTCAGAGCCCCCCCCCCCCCCCGCAAGGGTGACTAGGGAATAGAAGTATGGTCACAATTGGTCTTCCTCCGACAGGCAGTAAAACCCTTGCTAAAGTGGGGCGTCCGTTTGGCTGTGCGGGATGTAAAAATTTGCAGCCACGTCCGGTCAGAATGGGGACGTTAATTCCGATGCCTAGTTTAAAGAGACTGCCACGCTCTTTGCACGTTAAAAACCCTTGCAACAACTCTTTGAGGGGTCCGTAGGTGACCTGTTGCAAGACTAAATTTCTGTCCGTATCCAATATACCCTCATTTCCCGTGGCAGTCTAAATTTCTCCGACCTCAAATTCGACAGAGTATTGTCCTTTATTAACCAATAAATCAGACTAATTTGTGCCTATACCCCGAAGCTAACTAATAACATACGAAAATGTCTGACGTAAATGCACTTCATTCAATGATAACACTGATATAAAATCAATAAATACTGTTTACAAACAACTTACCTTACAGCGTGTGATGAATCAAAATGGCGTGGTAAATAATGCGCGCGCATCTGGATCACGTGGCAGTTGGATCATCTAAAGAACAGCGGTAAATTAAAAAATGTTTGTCTGCCGTAGACATTTTCTCGTCGAGATAACACCCATGTTTTAATTTCAGGTCAGTTTTTTTCGTGAAATAACGGACATGTGTTATTTCAGAATGATAAACTGAATGGCAGATAACTCTTGTAATTTTTCCACAATAACATGCATTGGTTATTTTCTGTAATAACTCTATAGGGTTATATCCCTGACTGTTGTATGGTAGGGAGATGTCATTACCAATAAACACTTCATTAGTACCAAAGGATCATTTAACACAGGATAAAAAACATTTTTGGCAAGAATTCTTCAAAATTTGGAAACAACTAGAACAATAGCTGCAAAGAACATTGAACACGCTCAGTAAAAATTTAAACAAAATTACGACACAAAAAAACAAAGATCCAGAATTTAGACCAGCACAACGAGTTTGGCTATACTGCACAAAAGTTCTGGTTGGAAAAGCTCCAAAACTACACCGTAAGTGGGTTGGGCCATACTATATCACCAGATTTGGTTCACATCACATCTACAAACTAAGGAACTGTGCAACAAATAAAGAAGTAAAATCCTTGGTAAATGTGCCAAGACTAAAACTATATCGTGATCCAGAAGTGCGACCTACAAATATTCCAAATGATATGGAAAACAACAGGGATGAACATGATCCTCATGAACTAGATGACCAACCAGACCCTCCTATACCTCAAGCCAACAACAACGACCAGCAAATTCAAGGAGATCGAATAGATAGGAACAATAAACAGGTAGGCCAACCAGAGAATCAAGATAATAACAATGTTCCAGATACTCAACCACCTTTAGACAGAGGATATAATACACCAGTAAGAGACACAAGGCCATCATGTAAGGATTGTGACCTAGGAAACTGCAAACTATTCAGTGACAATGAAATAGATTCTATTGTATCATCTGCAAGAAGTAATGGCACCTTATACTGCAAAATAAAGTTTACAGAAAAGACCAGAAAAGATTGATATTTCGCATGCAAGATTGCATGCAGGTTAGTAAGAGAATTTCATGCAAAACGTACTATGGATCATTTGGATGGCAAAAAGAGAAAACGTCCACTTCAGAAACACAAATTCTTCAATAAACCTGATGAAAATGTAAATAAGATTCAACAACACAAACAGAATCAGAAACTGGCATATCAAAAAATTCAATGGACAACAGTGATAAAGAAAAATTAATTTCCATCAGATTTTCAAAAAGAAAAATGGCTGCACATTGAGCATTGACTGGGTAATGGAAATTTCTGGCACAGTCAAGACTAGTTCCAAGAGTGTCAATATTTTCAGCCCAACTAATGAATTTACATACTGATAATATTCAGACAGCACCAAGCTAAAGGATTAATTCTAGACAATCAGCAACAATGGTCTGACCAAGAAAGGTAGTTCAAAATGAATCCAGAAAAGATATCTATCACTCACAACTGGACAGTTTGTTTGACAACACAAACAATAATATTTCTGCACCTTCTGATTTATATTTAGATGTTTCAAGCGACGAACAAAGTTTGAATCGAAAGATGAATGTTGCATAGTATAGTACAATGAAATTAGCTATCTAAACATGCTAAAGTCATTAAAACTTTTTAAAATGTAAACGTTTCCCCTCCAAATTTTTTCTTCAGCATTTTCAAATTTAGTACTAAACTTCTGATAGTTGATGCTGCAAATCGTCAATAGCAGTTCGTGACTTCTGAATTTGACAGTGAAAAAATATCCAACGATTTTTAAGCCCTTTACAATTACCAAAATAGCAAGAAAACGAAGTCACAAGGAACAGCTAATGGTCATTCTTGACTAAGACGGAGAAATGCAGGCTTGGCATTGAAATTGTTCCAAATGACAATAAGTGAAAATATTTGTTATTCTATAATGAAATAAATATAAATAAGCAATATATATCAGACTGTTTTCGATCACGCCACCATCTGGACGCGAGGTTTTGTCATGGTGAAATTGACATAATAAAATTTTCATTGTTTTGATTCTTATAAAACATTTCTTACCTGTGTCCCAACTTCTATCGCCCCTGGCACAAATAAAGATTTTTCGTTTTTATCAAGAAAGCTACATTCACGATTACCATGCCCATTAATCCCGGAAGCCCCTATTACAGAGCCTACCTTTTGTATTTATTGTAAACTTGTTCTCGTCCTGAATATGCATGAAATATTTGCCACTGGACGTTAAGCAACCAACAATCAATCAATCAATCTTACTCAGAGAAAATGGCTGCAGCACCTCTAGTCCATCATCTAATCCGACTATGGGGAATACTTTGTCCTTGGCTCCTCTACTTCGATATTTGTGGCACTGTGAAGAATTTCTCAGCCACTCTTCCACACATACCTTGCAACCTACAATTGTATTACAGCATTTCGCAAACATAGGCTCCTTAAGTTAATCTACAACACAATAGGGCTATCATTTATTATAATATAAAATATATCGATATTACCTCAAATGATTAGTTAATAAATAAAATATTTAGTTCAATCCCTGTAACAATAAACAAAAATTCATTTGACTATCAATTTTTAACAATTTTTGTCTTCGTGAAACAAATCTGTCAATCGGTACCAGCACTTAAATCAGTAAACATATTGCATCTCCATATTGCCAAGACAGAGCAATGAAAATCTTAACCAGGGTATAAAAATATTAAAGGCAGGATACGCGAACGTGTTGTTGCTAGACAATTTCACACCAGAAGCTCATATCACTGTCCTGTCAACAACGGCAACAGGCAGACGGGATTTTATTGATAATCACCCTTAACCAGTTTAATATGTAGTGGGAAGGCCATGTCCAAATAATTTGATTAAGCAACGTCTTTTGCGACACGTGTTTACGACCGCAACGTCAATTGCTAATCAAATCGTCGAATGCCATGGCAGACAGACTCACGCCATTAATGTTTCCCTTATACTGAAATAATCGTCTGTAGAAAACATTTAAAGTCATAAAGTTTACACCGCATAATTGCCAAAACACACTGTAATGGTGGAAACATAGGCCAATCAAAAGGTACACAACAGATCTTTGTCCAACAGAAATTGTTGCCCTTTCTGTCAATCATTTAGGCGTTTGTTACAGGCAGGCATTGCCTTCGACGTCGACATATCCATTGATAAGTAGAACCCCTGGGTTTCAGAGCATACCACAAGCATAACAAGCTAAGTATGAGCTTATCTATCAAAAACAGTTGCATGACCTATCTTAACTACTTATTATTGGTCATTAAAATGGGAATATTATTAAAAGCATTACTAATCAAATTGATACGTGTTTTACTCTTTATATGATTTGGTCACATCTACTTAATTTTGAAGATGGTATGTGAATGTTTTAACTGTGAAATGTAACTTCATTTTGACGAAGCAAGTCCTACAAACGAGAAGACATTACATATTATCCAATCGAAACCACAACATAATCATCAAAATAAATACATGAATGTTGGATGTACAAAATACCTAGACACGTCGTGTTGCAATTCAAATTCACACTCGGTATAACAGTCATATTCGGGAATAGGTCACGTTCGAAGACAGCCGACATAAATGTTACACCACAATCTAAGACGTGTTATAGTTTATATGTTCACGCAATACTTTGCTAAACATGCACTTTCTGGTACGGTTATATCGATGGCAGTGTTTTTTCGAAGCAACCTTGGAAGCGGAGCTATGGATACTCCTGTCATAATGGAATTCGGCTGGAAATGCCAATTATAGTATGGATGTTTTCAACATTCCATTACAAAACCAAATACTTCTGCACAATATGATTGATTGATTGATTGATGTTTGCTTTGCGCCGCCTTAGCGCTAAAAGACTATATCGCGGCGGGAACTAATTTAAATATTATAACAATTTAAAGGAAAGTTTCAAAATCACAATTAGCTCTCGCCGCGATATAGCCTTGTTGTGCTAATGCGGCGTGAAGCAACCAACAATCAATCAATCAAAATCACACAAAAGGAGGTCCTTCATTATACGAAAACTAAAGTCTAAAGCAAAATTGCTTATTTGCAAATAAAAAATCAACATTAAGATAACATGAAATATGAAATATTATATATATTTATAACTAATTAATACATTTATTTATATATTTTCTCCAAATTAAAAATCAACTGCGTGTGGTAACCACATCTGCCACATAACAACTCTTAGAGGGGTCCGTAGGTGACATATCGCAAGGCTAAATTTCTGCCCCTACAACATCACTTTTTGGTTAGACAATCGACAATGTACTAGAGTTTGTCTAGCTTTTCTTAGCTGCTTTAGCACACATTTCTTTGGCTTTCCTTTTTGTAACCATCGCTGCCTTTGGTCTACCAGTTGACCTGTTATTTTCTTCTAGAGCATTTCTCCTCATTTCGAAGTAAAGCTTACACTGCTTGCACGATGTTTTCATGTTTATAACGAGCTTATTGTCAATGATGTCATTAATTATGTTGAAAGAAGATTCAACTTGGGGCCCATGCAAACATGACAGTAAAGATCTGACCATTTTACAGAGACGATGGTATCATTTCCTTATGTCATCCCTACCCTACCAGTGGATAACCAAAATTTTCTAAAGAAACCTCAAATAAAAAAAATAATGGTGCTTTGAAATAACCAAAATATATGTTTATGACCCAGAAATAATTTACTGCAATGAAATGAAGGATCAATTACCTACAACTGTCAAATTCAAGGGAATATTTTTTTTCGACCTATTTTCGTATGCAACCGGATGTGACGTACAATGATTTGGTGGTATTACACCTAAATAGTGTTTTTGTGGTGATGGTTTTTAAGCAATTTAGCGTTTCTTCGTGGTGTGGTGGAATATTGGAATATTTATGTTGATCATCACTGTCAACTAGTATCAATATTAGATATGTTTTATTAAATTAAACTCTTTAAAACGATAATTTGATATGAAGTAACATAAATAGATTGTGGTGGTGAGCGATGCAGGATCAGAGCCTCTTGTTTATATTGAGAACAAACCATGTTGATTATCTATGTACCTGCATACCGATGATTGATTGATTGTTGGTTGTTTAACGTCCAGTGGCAAATATTTTATGCATGTTCACACACAACAAGTTATCAATCAATACAATAGGTAGTCTTGTAATAGAGGCCAGCCGGGATGATGATCGGGGAAATTTGGACTGCCACTGGAAAATGAGGGTATATTGGATAGGGACAGACATTTTGCCTCGCAACAGGCCACCTACGGACCCCTCAAAGAGTTGTTGCAAGGGTTCTTAACGTGCAAAGAGCGTGGCACTCTCTTTATACGAGGCATCGGATTTAACGTTCCAGTCTGACCGGACGTGGCTGCAAACTTGCTACATCCCGCACAGCCAACGGACGCCCCACTTTGGCAAGGGTTTTACTGTCGGTCGGAAGAAGACCAAGTGACCATATTTCTTTTCCCCAGTCGCTCTTGGGGAACCTGCATACCGAAAAAAAAGTGTTCAATTTAATACATGTAACACTGAATAGATCTTCTTAATGATATTTAATTTTTTATAGGGTTATAGAGTAATTATAAAATTTTGAAAAGAAAACAATATTCAGAAAAAAATCAGCTAGAGATTGTTACAGGAAGACCACTTAAGGTGGAAGATGTGTGCCAATGTATTGAAGGTGACGTTAATTTCATCCCGGTGTCCCGATTCAACCTTCTCCAAACAGCAAGGGATTAAGTTGAGTCATTGAAAAATATGGACGTAGTCAAATTTTGGGGCATAAAAACGAAACTTACAATATATCCTACTTGGGACATTGTAGAATGGAAATATAAATATGTGATTCGAATTGTATAACTTCAATTAATCATTTTTGTATGACCGAAACCTCAGAGTTACAGTAAGGTTGTACCTATTGGTGATTAAGATTGTTTTGATGACAATAACAGAGCAACTCATAGCCTATTTACTTTGGAACACGAATTTTATCTTTCAAGTGAAGGTGCACCAAGGTCTACTTATCCAGTTCAGTGGAATAAATTACATGAAGTAACTTAATATGTGTACATAGGCGGTTGACAAAGATGAACTACGAACTTCATATTTATCTTCAACTCTAGATCATTGTGATCCATATAAGGCGATACATCTGAAAGTACCTTTAATAACATAAACGGTTTTTAATTATAAATAAATCATATTTATATTTATATATTAAAGCTAATCTACTTTCTATTAATAATATAAATAATTTTAAGGTTACAGTATCAATATTTTGTTTTATTTTATTCTTTATTCAATTCTACTAGGAAATGAATAAGTACTGCAAGGTCTTTATATGGATCCCATTTTAAGCTAGGTTATAAAAACCATATATGATTGGTTTCCAGCACAAACGGCTATGTCGCGGCGAGAGCTATTTCAAATCGTATAACAAATTTTTTTAACACAAAAGTCTTTCAATATACTTAAACTTTAGTTTAAAATCAAAAACAAATAAAAAAAATCCTTAATAATATAACATGTATCTTCGCTAGCCAAGGGTTACGATCCACTCCCCTCATCTCCACCCTTGGCAGATTAAGCCAACATTTGTGATAACAATGTTGCGCCATCTATCGGTTTATTAAAGTCACGCCCATTCCGAATACATAATTATTGACCAATGGTAGCACTTAAACTCTCTTCAGTGTGGAGGTGTAAACATGGTAGCGTCTGAAGTATACAAACTTGGTGAAGCAGGAAACGAAAATATACGTTGACATTCCAACATTTGTGCAAAAAACATACACAGGAACTTCTATTAGTTGATAAAGAACATATAAATTGTCACTCAATATCGTCGGATGTTTTTGGGTGTAAAGACTAGTTGCACAATCAATACGTGGAAAATGTTTGCCTACATTTTCTACATTTACACGTGATCTTGTTACATGCGCTATTTGATTGGATGCAGCCAGTTACGACTACAACCAATGAAAATAATTACCTCGTGGATCCGAAATTCGCTCTTAATCCGCCGAGGATTGGAGTAACTCTTGGCTAGCAAAGATGCATAACATGATAACACTTAAAATCGTTTTAAACTAAACCAGGGGAAACAAAGCAGTAATTTCCAATCAACAGTGTGTTTCTACTGTAATAATCTCGGTAATAT